>NW_027186492.1:12856417-12926188 GCF_028583685.1 Petaurus breviceps papuanus | reverse complement strand
TTTTTTTTCCCTATCACTAGCCAGTTAAATTTTCTCCAATCTTTCCTATTGAGATTGAAAGCAGAGGAGCCTAAAAATTTTTAGTACTGCTTTTGTTTTATTTCAATGTGGGGGCATATTTAAATATTTTTGGTAATAATTCTTTGAAAATGGCCTTTTAGGCTTTTGTCCTCTTTAAGTCCTTTATCCCAGTTCATCTGCATGACTTCTAGACGCAGTAAGTCTTAGTGTTGGCGAGACTCCCAACACTTCTCCAGAACCTTAAAGGAAAATCTTACATAGTATTTTAGGGCTATATTCAAATTGGAAAGAAGTTACGATGATTTATCGAGGCCCCTTCTCTCATCCGGCAAGAAGTCTCCCTTGTCTTACACTTAAATACTGCCAAAAGCAATCCTGACGGAAGTCCCTCTGGTCCCCATTTTCCAAGTCACTTTCTTTCCTAATCTAACTATGGGGATGTAAATTACTTGCTCTCTAACAGTTATTTACGTTATAACTATTAGATAATAGGAATTTTTCTTGATCAGACAATTGTACACGATTAATGCTTTACCAACATAAATTAAACAACCATTATCCTGAAAACCCTAGTTGTTTTTTTTTTTTCAAGTACGGACTAGACATCCCTCTTTCCACCTTTTTCCTAGTGCTAACACTTCCAGGTTCCCGTCAGTGTATATCCACTGCTAATTCTGGCTATCCTCTTCCACCCATTCAGGCAGGCGTCCTGCTGAGTTCACAAAACTTGCTGACTCACCTCTTCCTCATTCCCATTACCCTGTTACCATTTTCCTCATTTTCACTTTTAACCTTTCCTAACTTCTAGCTGTCCACAGAGACTGTTTTTCTCTTTGTAGTTTACTGGACCTTTTGCCCTATATTTTTCTTTGACATCTGTGTCTGGCTTCTTCACTTTGTTTTCCTATGCTTTTATTTCATAAACGTCATAGTTTATTTGCCTGCTGCCTCCAGGATAAGAAAGGACCATAGAGTTCAGTTTAGTGTTGGCTCTGGTTAAAGTAAGCCATCAAGGTCCATTTAAAGCACTCCATTTTGATGGAGAGTAAATACTGGTAAAAGATGCAAGAGAAGCAGTTTCATGCCTTCTGAAATCTCTTATTCAACAAATGTGAGTTAAAAAGGAGGATGTAGAACAGGAGTTGTTTCCTGATTTCCTATATTGACAAAACAGTTGCAGAGTTAGTTCTACATTATTACTGTTATTATTATTATTATTCTACTATAACCAATATAAGGACATAGATGTTGCTAAAGGTCAGTTTCCTGGTAAGATTAGAGATCACAGTGAAATCCTGGGCTAGCCTCACTAGTTCCAAGTGGAATTTCCAAATGTAGGGAAGCCAGAATACATGACCCATAGATCAGAACTTAAAGTTTTAGCTCACTGAATTTATAAGTGTACCTTCTATTGGAGGTAGTGTGCCACAGGGAGTAGAATAAAGGTCTCAGAGTTGAGAAAAATTGAATCTGAATTCTGCCTTAGGCACTTACTAGCTGTGTGAGCCTCTCTGCTGGTCACTTCTCTCTCAACTTCAGTTTCCTCCAGTGTAAAATGGGGATAATAATACCTGTAACTGCTTACCTCACAGAACTGTGAGTCTCATTTGAGGTAATGTCTGTAAAGCACTTTGCAAAGCACAAAGTATAATTTAAATGTCTGCTGTTATTATAGAACCATACTTCCCACCAGATGATAAAAGCAGTCTAAAACAGTCCATTGGCACTTTTAGCTGGAATAGATTTACACTGACAGAGGTAATGGATGCAAAGAACAGTAGTAGTATGGATGGAAATTATAACCCTAATTTTTTTAAAGCTGCATTTTATAAAAGAACTTTTCTTTTTAAAATTGTTGAATGATTTGTTATAAATTAATAATAAACCTCAATGTAGCCAATAACATTTACACTTATGTAAATGAATGTCAATGAATAAAATATCACAACTTTTCATTCATTCCTTCTAAGTCTCTATCAGTATCCATTGTCCATTTATTCTCATTCACTTTTTCTTTCATGTGGACATAATAGTAATAATAGCTAACTTTATATAGTGCTTACTATGTACTAGGTACTGTGTTAAGTGCTTTACAGTCATCTCATTTGATCCTTACAATAACTCTGCTGAGGTAGGTACTATTATTATTCCCATTATATATAGATGAGGAAATTGAGGCAAATGAGTTAAGTGACATGTCTAGGGTTACACGGCTAGTAATTTTCTAAGACTGGACTGGAACTCAGGTTTACTGTATCCATTGTGCTACTGAGCTACCAAAAGAGAAAGATCCATGCTTCAGTTGTAACTCATCAGTAAAGCCTCCATCTTGGTCTTGAAGGTTTGGGGAGTATGAATTGACTAGGGTACATTGTGCCTAAGCTCATGGACAGTTTTTTAAAAATTCATATTTGGTCTTTGGGGCAGTTCAGCCTTGGCACATATCAGTGATCTGCTATCTGGATGGTAGGTTTGTATTGGTCAATTTATCATAGTTAGCCCAAGAATCTAAGAATTATATTTTCAGTTTCCTTAGGAGATGATTATTTTTTTTTCCAATTTTTAAAAATATTTTTATTTAAAGTTTTGAGTTCCAAATTCTATCCCTCTCTCCATCCCTCCCCTCCCCCCTTCCTGACATGATAAGCAATCAAATATAGCTTATATATATGCAATTTTTAAAATATTCCCATATTAGTCATTTTGTTCAAGAAGACTCAAATAAAAGAAAAAATGAAAGAAGGTGAAAAATAGCATGCTTCAGTCTGTATTCAATCAATATCAGTTCTTTCTCTGAAGGTGGATAGTATGCTTCATCATTAGTCCTTTGGAATTGTCTTAGATCATTGTATTGCTGAGCATAGCTAAGTCATTCACAATTCTTCATTGAACAATATTGCTGTTACTTACTGTGTACAATGTTCTGTTCTGTTTACTTCACTATGCATCAGTTTATGTAAGTCTTTTCAGGTTTTTCTGAAACCATCCTGATGGAATCCTAATAAAGCAGCTCCCAGCCCCAATATTCAAACTTCATTATAGGCCCCAGTGAACAGAAGGCCTACTGTACCTATCTAGCTACCCCATACCCCTCACCCCCTATCCCTCTAGCCCAGCCTCTCCTTCCCCCCACTCCCCCGCCCCCGCCAATGTCCTAACTTCTACTTATATGCCTCACTGTTCACTAGAAAACAGGTGTGTCCATGAACTCATAGTTCTCACAGAACAGCAGGCATGTCCATATGATAGGATCCCAACCACTGCCTCTGGCTAGGTACTGCCCCTAGACCCATTCCCATAGAAATAGGTATGTCAGGGGTGGCTAGGTGGTACAGTGAATAGAGTACCAGCCCTGAAGTCAGGAGGACCTGAGTTCAAATCCAGCCTCAGACACTTGACACACTTACTAGCTGTGTGACTTTGGGCAAGTCACTTGACCCCAGTTTCCCTCCAAAAAGCAAAAAATGAAAAAAGAAATAGGTGTGTCCATGCACTCAACCACAACCACATCCATGTAATCTCAGACAGGACCACAATAGTCAGCCAATCAGAAAGCAGCACTACCAGGATGCCCAAGCAGGATTTGGACCCAAAAACAATAGAAGGGACTTTCCTTAAATAGGTACCTGCACAGTAATAGTAAAGAGGTGACCTAGAGTGAACTTATGAAGTTGAGAAGCTTATTACAATATCATTACCATATATACATACTGTATGCATTGTGGGTAATCACATCATAGTTCCTCTGTGGCTGAGACCCCTCCTCTACTACCTAATTTCTTAACAAACCCCTCCTACCTTTTTAAATATTCTTAATTTCTGTTATATAATTGCATCTTTATTCTATAAAAATCCATCTTACTCTCTCTGAAGTTGCTGGTTCCTCTTGGAACTTAGCTTGCTCTATGAAAGGCATCAATTTCAATAAATGCCTATACTTGGATTAGAGATGGTCCAACTCTGAATTCTTTGAGATGGTTCCACCACAACATATCATGAAACCCCAACAGTTTTTGGTGTGGACAGAGTCCCCACCACAACAATCCTGCTTATCATTTCTTATAGAATGACAATATTACGGGGTTATTATTATCTCAGTGTGGGTGGCCTTGCCCAGTGCATCCTGCCTACTTTTCCTGAGAATGACATTAGAAGACACTATTATTTTTGGCTTCTTAAAAAGTTTAAAAGGTTCAAGGGTAGGACACTGTTGAATTTTTAATAGGCCAATTAAGAGTTTTACAAGAGGTTATGATTGACTCTAAAGAAAACTGCTGAGTTAACATGCAAGTAGAAAAGGGTTAAGGTACTTGGTATAAGGGTTTCTTCAACTTAGGAAGGGACTCTACCCAAGTAGGGCTTGCAATTGTGGTTTGAGTAATATGATAAGTATTATAAATGGATCCAATCCCACTAAGGAGCTTAGGCCATCACTTAGCCTTACTTCTGCAAGGAGAAATTCATACATCAGAAGCATGTATTAAATGAGGTGAGTCACAATTATTGTATAAGTTACTAGCCAGAAGAAAATGGTCACCAAGAACAACTGGGAAGACAAAACTAACACACAAGAAAATATGAAAGCACTTTTTGGTGTGACACTATAATATTGAAGAGGTCAGTGTGTACTGAAGTGGTCTATTCTCATGAAAAATGTACAAATGGTATTAATAGCAAGAAAAAAAAACCTATATGTAGGGATGGCTAGGTGGCGCAGTGAATAGAGTACCAGCCCTGGAGTCAGGAGGAGCTGAGTTCAAATCCAGTCTCAGATGCTTGACATACTAGCCATGTGACTTTGGGCAAGTCACTTAACCCCAATTGCCCTCCAAAAAGCAAATAAAACAAAAAACCTACACATATAAAAAATATTCACAGCAGCATTACTGGTGATAATGAACAGCTAGAAACAAAATACTTGTAAAGCAACTGCTCAACAAATTATGGTATTTGAATATGATGGAATTATACTGTATCCTAAGAAATGATAAATATTCCAGTGACAAGTGACAAAATTCCAAGAAAAATGGAGTGAAATGATCCAAGGTGAAGAAAGCAGAGGTAAATGAACAAAAAAAAAAAAGGAGTAAAAAAATGTAAATAAGGGGTGGCTAGGTGGCTCAGTGAGTAGGGTGGAGTCAGGAGGACCTGAGTTCAGATTCGGCCTCAGACACTTAAGACACACACACACATACACACACAACCTAGCCGTGTGACCTTGGGCAAGTTACTTAACTCCAATTGCCCCCCAAAAAGCAAAAAATTAAAAATTAAAAAAATTTTTTTAAATGTAAATAAGGTTAAAAGGAAGAGGCAACAAAACTCAAGTCAAATATTATGTTCATTGTAAGTATTATTACTGTCAAATGTTAGGGGACATATATATCCCTTCTTTCTGTTAATTAACAAATTTTTTAGGGGAATATAATTTGTAAGGTTTTTTTTAGGAGGGGAAGAGCCTTTGTTGGGAAACATTTGTTATGTCAAACCACAGTGTTTCAATAAATTAAAATTTAATAAAAGGTTGAATTTCGTCTTGAAGGATTTGAATGGGTGAAGAAGAGAAAGAAGAAATTCTCATGGCGAAACAGCATGAAAAAAGGTATAGATATGAAGAACATCATGGGGTGGGAAAAGGAGAGGGGTTGCCAAGGGCAAAAAATGGTATATAAACAAGAAAAATGCTTTTCTAGTTTTCTAGTTCTGCTTTTAAATTTCCTTAACTCAATTCTTACTGTCACCTTTCCCTGCCATTCATTTGTCTGTTGTAGCCATCTCTTTCTAGAAATCTATGACAACACTCAGCATTTGGAACAGATCAATGAACTAGATATGAACAGCATATATTTAAGGAGAAACTCTTAAGTCTTTCAGTCAGTACTTAACTTTATATGCAATTCTAAGAATCTTAGTTATTTGGTTTTCCAGGCCACAGTCAATTTGAAGTATATACTGAGAGGGGTAAGGGTGTGGCACACTAAATCAGGCTTCTTTTTTTTTTTTTAAAGCAATCAGGGTTAAGTAACTTGCTCAAGGTTACACGGCCAGTTATTTCTGGGTGTGGTGCTGAGTATCTGAGCCCGGATTTGATCCAGGTCATCCCAACACTGGAGCCGGTGCTCTTACTCGCTAAGCCACCTGGCCGCCCCTAAGCAATTAAGTAACTTGCTCAAGGTTACACGGCCAGGTGTTTCTGGGTGGGTGCTAAGTGTCTGAGCCCGGGATTCGATCTCCAGGTGTTCTCAACACTGGAGCCGGTGCTCTTACTCGCTGTGCTACCTGGCCGCCCCTAAATCAGGCTTCTTAATGGAGAAGTATGTTGTTTATTTCTTTCTCAAAGAGGACCAATGATATCAGAAGGGTGATGTCTTGACTTGCAAGTGAATTGAATTTAACTGAGGCAGGGTTGTGCAAAGTCATCAGATTCACTCTTTCTTCCAGGGTCATCTGAGTCCAGTGGCAAGATATAGGTCAGGACAACTGAAGATGGCCCCAGATGCAGTGAGAGACTTTAGACTTTTAAAGTTATGGTCTTTTCCAGATCTGTTTGTTTGTAATAAAAATGAAGGTAGGGGCAGCTAGGTGGTGCAGTGAATAGATCACCAGCCCTGGAGTCAGGAGGACCTGAGTTCAAATTTGACCTCAGACACTTAACACTTGCTAGCCATGTGACCTTGGGCAAGTCACTTAACCCCAATTGCCCTACCTTCCCTCCTCCAAAAAAGCAAAAAACAAACAAAAAATGAAAGTAAACTGAGGAACAAAGTTCCAAGCATAATAAATTTGTTAATGAAGCATGAATTTGCCAATAAATAGGGTCTCAGCCCCCTCAGAAAAGCTAAGACCCCAAACAAAGGGGACAGATCTCTTTTATGGACAAAAGGAACAATATCCAGAATAAAAGGCAGCATCATAAATGTAAGACAGCATAATAGGTTACAAACTCTGTAGAATCATAAATGTGAGGAACAATATTATTGGCTAGAAATTGGGAATGAGGGGTTAGCAATACCCACTCCTTACATCCTGTTGCTAAGAAATGTTCATTGTTTGAGTCTACCTGCAAGGCCAATTTAGCATAGTGGACAATACATACTGCCTAGGATAACAGAGTAGATCAGACCAGATTCCCTGGTGTCTACCTGAATCCTTCAAGGATAACAGATCTCCTTGAGGTAAGACTAGAATAATGATTAGTCAGAGAACTGAACTTCTAAACTTAACTCATTACAGGCCAGGTGAATTTCTGAATTAAGTTCAGAAACAAAGAATCCTGACAGAGGCAGTTACAGGACAAAATTAATTAATTGTAGATAGGATCAATTAAAGAAAGACACAGAATCAATCTAATTATTTCAAGTGACACTGAGAAGCCAGTTAAGCAAATTAAAAAGTAGAACTAGAAAACTAAAACAGTATAGTGACCAGTAGCATAGGTTTATTAACTATCAGATGAAGAGGTTTACGGTTCTTTGTAGTCCCTGAGGGCTTCACTATATTACAGCATGGTACAATTACTGATGTTCATAATGAAACCCTTAGTCACCAAGAAGACAGCTATGATTTAATGACAAGAACTATGAATTTGGAGCCAAGAGACCTATGTTTGAATCTTGGACTTGCCACTTCCTATCTGTGTGAACTTCAGGAAGTCATTTAATTTCCCTAAACTTCAGTTTTTCCATCTGCAAAATGGGGGGTTGGAATAAAGGCTAATGAACTTACTGGGGTTGAATACTTTCATGCATTATGTCTTGTCTCCACAAAGAAAGTACCAGTTCTTTGAGGGGATGGATTACGGTATATACTAGGAGATGTTCAGGTGGCTAGGTGAGGCTCCCGGAAAGAAAAGGGATGCCAGCATGACTTCATCAAAAACAGGTCATACTAGACTAACCTAATTTTCTTTTTTAACAAATGTGAATGGACTGGTAGGTCAGGGAAATGCTGCAGATATAATCTTCCTAGATTTCAAGAAAGCATTTTGCAAACTCTTGTGCTATTCTTGTGACAAGATAGAGAGAGATAGACTAGATCAGCAGTTTTCAAAGTGTGATCTAGGGACCCCTAGGGGTCCATGAGACCCTTTCAGGGGATAGGTGAAAATGAAACTCTTTTCTTTTAAAAAATTTATTGTATTTTCAATTCACAAAAAAGAAAATCCACAAGCATTTCCACAACCCAGTAAAATTAAAAAAAGATGATAGCACATGAAACTACAAATCTACTACATCCAACTTGCAATTCCCTCCAAATATACAATAGTAAGCAATTAAATTTCTTTTTTTCCCTTTTTTAAATTCTGTCCCCCCACATCCTAGAGATGGCTATCATTAGACACAAATAGGTGTGTGTGTGTATACACATGTATGTAAAATTATTCTACACATACTTCTATTTATCAGTTCTTTCTCTGGATGCAGGTAAGAGTCTTTCTTCTTATGTCCTTTATTTTGGGGTATTTATCATAGTCAAAATTACTTAGCTGCTCAAAGTTATTCTTAAAACAATATTGCTGTTACTATACACAATGTATTCATGGTTCTGTTCACTTCCCTCTTGATCATTTTGTGCAAGTCTCTCCATGCCTTTCTAAGATCATTGAGCTCATCATTTCTTATAGCACAGTAGTATTCTCTCACAACCATACACCACAACTTGTTCAGTCATTCCCCAAAGGATGGGGAATCCTTCAGTTTCCAGTTCTTTGCCACCACAAAGAGAGCTGCTTTAAACATTTTATTCATATTCAAAGTTATAATTACTATTTGTGAATTTTCCCCCATCTTACGTTTACTCACTATTTTCTTTCTGTCTTTCTTTTTTCATAAAACTATTTTTATAAAAATAGTAAGATGGTTTAATTTCTATTATGATAAATATGGATAGATGTAACCCACATAAACAAAGGTTCAAGGGGCAAGGGAATAATTCAGTAATTTTTAAGAGTTAGAGGAGTCCTGAGTCCAAAAAGTTGGAGAACTGCTGGGTTAGATAGTATACTTGGTGAATTTGGAATTAGTTGGATGCTTGGCAATAAAGAATAATCATGGGTCGGCTAGGTGGCGAAGTGAATAGAGCACCTGCCCTGGAGTCAGGAGGATCTGAGTTCAAATTTGGCCTCAGACATTTAACACACACACACACACACACACACACAAAAGTAGATGTTTGATCTTGGGCAAGTCATTTAACCCCAATTGCTCTACCTTACCTCCTCCAAAAAAAGAAAAAAGGAATAATCATAACTGGGTCAATATCAACTGGGAGAGAGAACATATAGTAAAGAGCCCCAAGGAGCTATTTTTGGCACATGGATGTTTAACATTTTTTATTAACAACTTGAAGCCATAGAAGGTATGCCTGTCATATTTGTAGGTGACCCCAAAATGTAATATGACAGTGTAATGCCAATCAAGGCAGTACACCTGAGGGCTGCTGTTGTGAATAATTTTAAGGGTCTAATCGCAAGGTATAATGAATGCTCTATTTATTCAAAACTAAACCTTATTCAAGAAACTAAAGCATAACATTCACAGCAACATAACAACTTATTACCAAGGTGGCCACAAGGCCTAAAATAAAATATACCACTCAGTACCATAGCACAATACATAACATAACATAGCATACCCCTCACTTTATACATTCTTGGCCAAAATTTTTTGAGGAATGAGCAACCAACTCCTCCTCACTCAGGTACTACTCCAAAATACTTGTTTATACAGTCAGGGGATCCTGGGCCAGGTTTTTCCCTTAACACAAAACATTCCCAGGATTAGCAGAGAATACAACCACCCTCCACCCCTAGGTCACAGTATGTTACAATCTCTTCAATCCAAACAGAGTGTCCAAGTCCTCTTGGGGGTGAGTCCCTCTCCCCATGGTGCTGTTGCAGGCTCCCACCTGGCACTCGCAGGTACACACATGCTCTACTGAGGCAAAGAGTCCAAGTCTTAATACTGCTTCAGCCCCTGCTTCCAAGTCCTGAGGGGTGGCTGGGTAACAAAGCCAACAGGGTGGGTCCCTGGGGGGGGGGGGGGAATTTCCCCCATCCCACCACAGACAATTCTACCCCCTGGGCCCCAACTCATCCCAGGGGAACTCAGCAGGAAAGCATGCTCACTGCTCCTGCCTTGCTGCAAAGTTTTCATTTTGACCTGGGGCCAAGTCCTAAGGCCCGTGGCTCCTCCTCCGGCAGGTCTGTGGGCTGAACACTTCTGGTTCCCGCCTGGGTCCTGATGCAGGCAACTCTCCATATTTCACCTCATGGGGGAAGGGACTGCTCTACTTCAACCTCTCCCTGCTCCTGCCTGAGTCCAAGCACACCAGGCCCCAGGGGCCCTTGCCTCTAACTTCTGTCTCTGGCCCGAGAGACCCCAACTCCAGGGCAGCTTGTCCTCCCCCAGCCTTACATGGGGAGGGGCCGCTCCAGTCTGGGCTCTGAGCACAGCAAAATAATACAATAATTGGGAAATAACAGACAACTATCCCAATCTCACTAAACCCTATACTTTCCTTTAAGGTGTGAACAATCTTACTTTCTGTCAGTTCAGTGTTCTCACAAGAGTTAGTATCAGAAATACCCTCTCTCTAAGAGGTCTCCTCTCCAAATCTAGATGAGTGATTCACATTCACCACAGGGGTGGGGGGTGGGGAGGCCCCTTGATAATGGCTAAACATCCTTCCATGAGTGAGCTCCAAGGCAATATCTTACCTCAGAACATATATACACTTTCAACTAAAAGACTTAGAGGCAGAAGGCACCAAAACCCATGTGACTTGGTACAGCTGTGCATTACTAGGGTTCAAAGAAGATGGATCCTTCAGATGTTTACAATTTAGCCTTGAGCCTGGGAAACTGAACTCCAACTACAGGAAGAAAAAGACAACAAAAATCCCACTTTGGGGGCAGCTGAGTTCAAATCCAGCCTCAGGCACTTAACACTTACTAGCTGTGTGATCTTGGGCAAGTCACTTAACCCCAAATGCCCCTGCAAAAAGCAAAAAAAATAAAATTTAAAAATCCCACCCTGCCTGCGCTAACAGACAGAATCATGAACATTATTATTTCAATATAGAAATGGTTGGCCAAACGTAGGAATTAAATGGAATCCCAGTTGGTGCTGTGATATATATTACACAAACTCTGCATTTCTATAGTAAGACAGGCAAGTCATCTGTTTCTGAGTCACCTGCAACTAAGCAAATGAAATGTCTTAATACTTCTTATATGGGCCCTTTCTTCCTTGATTTATAGGAAAGGTGACCTTTGTCACTTTATTATATCTTTATGTTACATCTAGAACTTATATGATGTTTCACATATTAATTTTTTTATGATGAATAACTATTTGCTTATAAGCCAAAAACAGTTAAACAAATAATATGAACTGGCTGCTAAGAAAATCTAATACAAATTCAGGCTACATAGTATAATGACTATTCTGATCAAGGGACATAATAGACATACCATATTCAATTATGATCAGCTTAAATCTGGAATTTTGCCTGGTAATGATAAAAAAATAGAAATTATATTAAGTCATTGCAAGCTACAAGAATTTAGCATCTATTGAATAACTACAGCAGTGCACACTTTAGGATCTTCCCCCATAAGAGGGTGATTGCTTGTTCAAATTCTAAGGATAACCCTGTACATGTGTGTGTGCATGTATATATTTGTATATGTACATATATAAATGTAGTGATTACCTGTGTGCTTCCTAATAATAATCAGTAGACACAATTAGCTTTTAGCAAAGTTTAGTAAGATGGCATAGTAAAAATATTAATTACAAAACATCCCCACTCCCATAATCCTGAGTCACATTCTCCCATAAATTCATGCACATGGAAAGAATGGGCATAGTGAAAGTGAGGCAAATGCATAGGAAACACATGTGGTTAAGACTTCTTACTACTCTGATGCTGCAAGGTCCTTTCTTTCTTCAAAGAGTCATGCAGTTCTATTTAGTTTTAGCATATCTTTTTTTTTTTTTAAGCAATTGGGGTTAAGTAACTTGCTCAAGGTTACATGGCCAGTTATTTCTGGGTGGTGCTAAGTATCTGAGCCCGGATTCGATCCTCAGGTCATCCCAACACTGGAGCCAGTGCTCTTATTCGCTGAGCCATCTGGCTGCCCCTAAGCAATTGGGGTTAAGTAATTTGCTCAAGGTTACACAGCCAGGTGTTTCTGGGTGGGTGCTAAGTGTCTGAGCCCAGATTCGATCCCCAGGTTATCCCAACACTGGGGTCGGTGCTCTTACTCGCTGTGCTACCTGGCCGCCCCAGTTGTAGCATATCTTGATAGGTATATTGTTTAGCTAGGTTCTAGGGTCTGCACCTCACTGAAACTCAACTCTGGATTGTCACAGTTAGTTTTCTCTAGAATCTGTGGCAGGCTCTTTTCTCTGCTGCCAGAGTTCTTTCCCTTGAAGTTCCTTTCTTTGAGTGATTGCCTTTCTGTATCCATTTTTGTTTGGATTGCATTTATCTTCCTTCAATTACTGGAACTGATGGATTCTCAGACAAATGGATGAAGTGCCTCCCATTCTGTTATAAGATGCCATGGTGGATGAAAAAGAGAGCAGAGAGAAATTCCTTCTCTCCAGCCACTCGCCTCCCCCCTTACAGGAGGTATCTCTTCTACAGAGCAGTGCTGAGCCTGGCCTCCATTGAACTCCCCAGAGCTCAGATATTTGAAGCTCCCAGAGGTGTAGCTAATTTATTTGTTCCCCAATTAGATTGTTCCCTTCAATTCAGAGACAACCTGTTCCTACCTCATAAAAGGATCACTGTTAACATATTAACAGTTAAAACATTAACACCTCATTACCTCTATAATTACACCAAATTTTTCTTACACTAGCAAGACTAGACACAGTGGCTAGAACTATACATCAAAAGCTTGCTACCTTTCATGGACTACATAAAATTACAAAAACAGACTTCAATATATTCTGGAGAATTCAACCAATAAATGCTATTATAACTAGACAATCATCACAGACTGACTTGCTAACCACAATCACTGGAACATAACAATGTTCCACAAAAACTTTAACATGTTTTTTAATAGCTGTTACTATATCAAATACTAATAATCTCCAATATTTGTGGAACAAAAAGGTTTCAACAATATGTAGAAGAAATCAAAACCATATGGGAACAGGATGAGACATAGATCATTCTCAATTAATAAATCCTGTATAATACTGGAGTATTGCCCAAGATGATTTCAGCAAGCCTACAGAAGATAATTTTCATCTCAGTATGATGGGGTATAAGCTCTGGGAACCCCCTTGAATACTCCTTGAATCCTCCCACTAGTTCTGGAGTTTGCTTGAGGCCATAAGCCTTTCATTATCACTGTGCCCAAATCTCTGTTACCTCTGGATTGTCTCCAACTACTTCCCACTTATCCTATCAAAATCCTATTTAGGGGCATCTAGGTGGCACAGTGAATAGAGCACAGGCCCTGCAGTCAGAAGGACCTAAATTCAAATCTGTCCTCAGACGCTTAACACTTACTTGTTGTGTGACCTTGGGCAAGTCACTTCACCCTAATTGCCCTGCCCTTTCCCCTCCAAAAAGACAAATAAAAAAAGCTTTAAAAAAAATCCTATCCTCTTGGTTCCTGGAGTTGGACCTCTAGTTACCCCAGCCTACTGGCCACTCCCATCAAGACTCTTCCTAAATCCTTCCTCTAGTCACTTCAGACTGGCCATCCCTAGATGTGTGTCCTCAGTCATTCTTCATCCATGAAGGTGTTCAGGTTCATTCTGGCCCACTTGTCAATACAAGTGTCATAAAGGCTCAGATTCTATCTAGCCTGCTTATCTTAATGTTACAAAGGCTCAGATTCCTTAAGAGTCTAGCCAATGCTGAGATTTCTTAAGAGTCTGGCAAATATAGTGGATCTTTAATAAATTCTGTTTTTCTTTGGCTGAAAGTAGGCTTGGGTTGAATTCGTTTGGGCCAGGACCCGAGGATCGCAATTACAGGGTCCCAGTACTCCTATACCTCAACAAATTTTTAAATTTAATTTTCAAAAGTCAGTTATTTTATCTATTTTTTCAATAGTTTTTAAAATATTAACTTCATTTTTTCATTTTCTTTTTAAAAGGTTTTAAACTGATATTTTATGTTTCTTATCAACATAATATCCCAATGTATCCCTCCCTCTCCCCTTCCCAGAAACACATACAAGTAGTATTTTTTTAAAGAAGAAAAAAAAAGACAGTAATCTAATAGGTACATTGAAAAAATTTGAATCTTCAAATTTTTCAACACCTGTGGATCTCCTGCCTGAATAAAAGAGTGGCTGGAGGGTATTTATCTTTTTGTTCTGACTCCTGTTTGAGATTTATAGTTTTGTTACATTTATTTTTGTTTTGAGTTTTTTGGGGGGAGGGGGATGGGATGTCATTGTTCTTTCCATTTATATATTTTTTAAATTTTAATTAATTTATTTATTTTTAGTTTACAACATTCAGTTTGTCAATTCCTTGAGTTTCAAGTTTCCCTCTTCTCCACCTTGGCAACATGCAATCAATTATAGGATCTACAAGTACCTTCACATTCAACATGTCAAGTTTTAAAGAAGATTATAACCAATTCTTTCCATTTATATTGTTGTAGTGTAAGGCATGAGTGCATTTTATTTCCACAGAAATTATATGAAGCATAATTTGTGAAACCTAAGAATCATACTAATGGCAAACTGATGGTAGTGTGGTAGAGGGCAATGGGGGATGTTGGTCGCCTGTTAATCAGCATATCTAAAAGCTGACTCATCTTCTTTGGTTCTGAGGCCTTTTTCCTGCATATCAAAAAACCAAAAAACTGCCAGACCAGGTGTGTCTCACCTAGGTGAGGTCCATAGACTCCTACCCTGTCTTAGATAATGGAACTCTTCTTATGCCCGGAATCTTCAACTCTTAACTTTTGTCAATTCTCTTAGTAATTGAGAAAAATTCTTTCTTATGTGATGAAGATCATGAAATCTGATGTAGACAACCTGGATGAGACTCAAAGCATTTTATGGATTGGCATTTCCTTTAATAAATAAAGTATAAAGAAAATGAGGATGAAAAGGGGCAGGATTGAAATATGCAAATGAGAAATGTAAGCAGGAATGTAGAGCCATGTGGGGGTAGGGTTTAGGTGTTAACCCTGGAATGCCTGGCAAATGGAATACAAGAAGGGAAATGTGAATCAGGATGTCTTAAAAAGCTTTACAATTGTCTGAAATAGTGTGTATCCCTATGGGTTACCCAGGCTCTTGCCATCGCTGGCAAGAGAACAGTTAATAAAATCATTCCTTAATTCATTGATGGCCATGTGGAGTTTTTGGTAAAATAATTATTTCTCATAGTAATTTCTGTGTGTATTGTTTTCTTGGTTCCACTTCCTTCACTCTGCATCAGCTAATATAGCTCTTTTCATGCTTCTCTATATACAACATACAAGTCATCGTTGTTTCTTACAGCACAAAAATAGTACATTACATTCATGAATCGCAATTTGTTTAGCTATTTCCCAGTTGAGGGTATTTACTTTGTTTCCAAGCATTAGCTATCATAAAAAGTACTGCTACAAATATTTTGGAGTATATGGAGACTTTCATATATTGTGGGATGAAAAACCCCATCCAAAAATTTAATCAAGAACATGGAGATTTCTTAGGAAAAGAACAGGAAATTTTATTCTCTTCCCTCAGGAGAAGAGGGTGGTCCTCCCCATGACTGATCATGAAGAGGAGGTGAGTTACAAAAGGCAGAACAAGAATTTATACCCTAATGAAGTCAAACCCCCTTACCTCCAGCACTGGCTGAGAAGTGGGCTCAAGCCTCTGCTCGAAAATCTGTGTGGCAAATAATAAGGAAGCCCGATACTATCCCTCAGTGGCTGGGAGGCAGGCTTACAAAAAACAGGGAAATGGGGAATGGCCAATTCAAATGTACCTATCCTTATTTGGCAAAAGCCAGAGTGAAGAAGGGAGGGACTAAAGTAGCCAGCAAGGTTGGAGGTTGAAAAATCTTAAAGGGCCTAATGCTGATAAGGGTGTGGCCAACAAGGGTGGAGGTCAAAAGACTCCTGAAAGGGGTTGCTGCTGATTGACAGCAGAAGTAAAGGGGGGAGGGGGAGGGGAGAAGAGGGAAGTCTACAATCAGAACCAATTTATAAGAAGAATTCTGAGAAGTTTTCAAGTTTTCACTCCCCAGACAATATTATTGATGGCTCCCTTGGGGTATAAACCCAGTAATAGAGTTTCTAGTTCAAGGGGTATGGACATGTTAGTCACCTTATTTGTATAATTCCAAATTACTTTCCAAAATGTTGTACCATTTTGAAGCTCCAACAATGTATTAGTGTCTATTTTTTTTATAACCTCTCCAACATTGACTATTGCTATTTTTTGTCATTTTTGCCAATTTTTAGGGTATGAGGTAAAACCTCAGGGTTGTTTTGATTTGCACTTTTATTATTAGTAATTTGGAGCATTTGTTCGTGTGCTCATGAATTCTTTGCAGTTCTTTTGAGAATTGTTGGTTCATATCTTTTTATTTATATATTGAAGAATGGCTATTAGGCTTATATATATTTATTAATTGATTCCACATCTTGGATACCAAACCCTTGTTAGAGAATTTGATGCAAATTTTTTTTCCCATTAGACTACTTCCCTTCTTATCTTAGATTCATTAATGTTGTCTGTGGAAGTTTTTCAGTTCTAAATAAAAAAAAACCCATACATTAATTTTAAAAGAATTATTGGAGGATAGTCACTTGTCCCATGATTGTTTGCATCTGAATTGTATTGAACAACATGAAAATAAAATAATAATAGACATGTATGTATTGTTTGCAAAGAGTTTTACATACATTATCTTTTTTTTTTTTTGCTTTTAAGAGGGGAGAAGGCAGGGCAATTGGGGTTAAGTGACTTGCCCAAGGTCACACAGCTAGTGTTAAGTGTCTGAGGTTAGATTTGAACTCAGGTCCTCCTGACTCCAGGGCCTGTTTGCTCTATTCACTGTACCACATCATCTCATGCATACTCATTGTTCCTGGAGCAAATTCTAATTAGAATTAGTTCAAATGTTAAATACCCTAGGTTTGAAAGTATGGTAAGGGGGAGGAGAAGGGAAAGCATAATAAATCTTAATTTAACTATGGTGGTAACTAATGAAACTTAAGTTATAATTCAACAAGAACAAGAAAATGTTAATAATGTAAAATTATGATATATATATATAATAAAATAGTTATACATACATCATCATTTATCTATCATTTCTCTCTCTATTTGCCTGATTCCAAAAGTCTTAAGGCAGTTTTAAGCTTAAATAGCTATTAAATTGCTATCTAATTAGCTATAAAATTAAATAGCTATTTAATAAGCTATTAAAGCTCAAAACTGCACTAAAACAACCATCATCTCTATATAAATGACTCCCGGATCTATATACACAAACCTGATCTTCCCACTGAGAATTAGTCATATATCTTCAAATTCTTGCTTGGCATTTTCAACTGAATACCACATTAATACCTCAAATTCAACCTGACTGAAATCGGACTCATTTTCTGTGAAAAAAAAAACCTGCTTTTTTTCTCAACTTTTTTCTTCTGTTGATGGTTCCCCTCAGCTATTCTGTTTTAGAACCTTGGAGTCAGCTTCAAATCTGCCTTAATTCTTAAGTGCAGGGGCAGCTAGGTGGTGTAGTGAATAAAGCACCAGCCCTGGAGTCAGGAGGACCTGAGTTCAAATTTGTCTTCAGACACTTAACACTTAGTAAGTTAGTAAGCCATGTGACCTTGGGCAAGTCACTTAACCCCAATTGCCCTGCCTTCCCACATCCAAAAAGAAAGAAAGAAAGGAAGAAAGAAAGGAAGAAAGGAAGAAAGAAAGGAAGAAAGAAAGAAAGAAAGAAAGAAAGAAAGAAAGAAAGAAAGAAAGAAAGAAAGAAAGAAAGAAAGAAAGAGAAAGGATTTTCAAGTGTATGGCCAATTTAATGTCAAATTTTGTGACCTTGGGCCAACAACCTCTCCAGGCCTCAGTTTCCTCATTTGAAAAATAAAGGGTGGCACCTGATTCAACCAAGGTCCCTTCTAATTCTAAAGCTATGATCCTCAGTCCTATGAATTCTATTTCCACAATAGGTTTTGCAGCTATTTCCCATCCCTCCACACTACAGCTGCTAGTTTTATTGAGTCTTTCTCTGCAATATCTCTGAAATCCATCCTTTCTGCTCTACTTATAAGACCATCACTCTTGGTCAGTACCTTATTACCTCTTGCCTGAATTGTTGAAATAACAGCCTTCTTACTGGTCTCCTTGTCTATTCTGTTTAAATTAATTAATTAAATTAATCTTCCTAATGCATGTCCTTGGTTTAAAAAAAAAACTTCATTTATTGAGTTATCATCATTTATAAACTCAGTCTGGTGCTTAAAGCCCTTAATAAAATAGGTCCGAATAACCTTTATAGTCTTATTTCATACTTCCCTTCATGCAAATCAAGTTCCAGACAAATGGATCAGCACTGCTAGCTCTTCCCCAAACCTGTTCCATCCCCATCCATTTGATCTGACTATCTCTCATGCCCAGAATGTAACTGATCTACATTTCTTCCATTTGAAATTCTTCTGTCCCATCAAGTTTGGCTTGAATATCACCTCTTCAATATAGCTTTCTCTCATGTCATCGTCGTTCATCATTTGGCTGTGTCCTATTCTTTGTGGCCCCCATTTAGGGTTTTCTTGGCAAAGATGCTGGAGTGGTTTGCCATTTCTTTCTGCAGCTCATTTTACAGATGAGGAAACTGAGGCAAACAGTTTAAGGTCACATAGCTAATAAATATCTGGGGTCATATATGAACTCAGGTCTTCTTGACTCCAGGCCTGGCACTCTATCCAGTGAGCCACCTAGCTGCCCATTTCTGTTATGTACAAGGTAGATATCCTCTTCCTTAAATTTTCTGATAGCACTTTCTTTGGCTCTTTTTACATCTTTTGCTCTCATTACATTCTCCTTTGCATGCTTTTTAAAGGTTGGTATGGTGGATCAAGCATTTTGGACTTGGGAGACTAAGACTTGAGTTTAAATACCACCTAAGAAACTTACTAGCTATTTGACCCTAGGCAAGTCACTTAATCTTTCTCAGACTCAGTTTCCTAATTGGGAAAATAGGGATAATAATAAATAATAGTACCTATCACATATGGCTGTTGTGAGGATCAAATGAGATAACATATTTAAAGTATTTTTCAAACCTTAAAAATGCTTTATAAATGTTAGCTATTATTAACACCCTTTTATTTTTTAAATTTTAGATATATTTCTCTTTTCTTATCTTTATCCAAATGCTGTTTAAGTTCAAAAGAAAAAATGCTAAAAGAACTTAAAATTACTGAGAGAATATTAGAAGGAGTCACCTTGAAGTTACCAGCTTACTTATACTCTGTTATCACTTCTACTTGAAAATATTATTATAAGTTTTCCTAGAAATTATTTCTTAATTTTTTGTAACAACTATGCATAGTATAGCAAAACAAATTCCAGCACTGGTTGAGTCAGATGCTGTATGTGTCATTCTGCAAACTGGGTCTATCACTTCTCTGTTAGGAGAAGTCTGCTTTTTCACTGATTTTATGCAATTGTGGTTGATTATTTCATTGATCAGAGTCCTTAAGCCTTCAAAATTTTTTGTCTTGACAATATTATTATTATATAAATTACTCTCTTGGTTCTGCTAATTTCACTCTGCATCAGTTATATAATATAATAGTCTTCCCTGTTTTCTCTGAAATCATCCTTTTATCATTTCTTACAGTACAATAATAACCTATTACACACTCCATTCATGTACCATATTTTGTTCAGTCATTCCTCAGTTGTTAGGTCTTTGGCTTCCAATTCTTTTCTGTAGCAAAAACAAACAAACAAAAAGCAATATCTTTTTGAACAGATAAGACCTTTTCCTTTTTTTGATCTTTGATGTCTAGGCTTAGTATTATCATCTCTGGGTCAAAAGGTATACACAGTTTAATGGTGTAAGGGGCACACTCCCAACCAGAAGTTCCCAAAGTGACTGATACCACCCCTTGGAGCACTGGAATGATCCAGGGGGGCAAGGTAGCAGCCTTAGGTGTAATTGGGGGGGGGCATTAAATAAACATGAAGGGTCAATGGAGGCATAAAGAAAGAAGAGAAGAAAATTTTGAAAAACCATTCACAAATGTTTCATCTGTTGTGTAATAGAGTTAAAGTTTTAGTGATTACATTATTTTCCAAATAAACACACAAAATGCAAGTTATAACTGATTAGTGGTCAATTCCACTGACAGGTCTTAACAAGCAAGTGTTGGCAGGCAAGCATGCCACATATTGTCAAGAATTCCATTGTGCATTGGTAGGCATATATGCATGTAATGATTTGTTTACAACACGGTACTAGATTGTTACATGATGCAATATTGCACCATCAAAATTTCAATGCAGAAAAACCACACAAAATTACAATAAATTATTAAATTTAAGATGTATCTTTTTTTAAAATTTATTTTTGTGAAATGATGCAAAAAAAGAAAAAAACCAACCCTTAGCGAGTTGAAGAAAGTAGATTTCCAGACGGGCACTGAATAAATTTTTTTTTAAGGGGGTAGTAGGCCAAATGAGTTTGGGAACCTCTGCTTCCAATGCTTTTTCAGGATGACTTGACCAATTCAATAGGCCCAACAACAATAAAAGGATTTGTTCTGTAAAACTTGGACTCAATCAAAAGACCACACCCAAGGATCTAGAAGGCCACACATGAAGGTCTACAGGTTCCCCAACCCTGGCCTAGACCAACCAGATCTTCATTCCTCTCCAGACTATAATGCTGACTCATTTCCACAGGATTTTTTTATACTATGGACTGACACACCTTCTCCCTTTTCAGTTCCCTTTTATGTGATGTCTTCCATCATTAGCATGTAAGCTTCTTGAGGGCCAAGACTGTCTTACTTTCTGCTTGTATTTGTATTATCAGAGTTAAGCACAGTACCTGGTGCTTAGTAATGTGCTTCATAAATGTCATTTCACTTGACTATTAAGGAATGCCTATTGTTTTAATAAATTTGAATCAGATTTATATATAACTTGTATATAAGATCTTTATCAGGGAAAATGTCTGCAAAGATTGATTCCTAGTTAACTGTTTCCCTTTTATTTTTAACATAATTCAATTTTATGTAATTAAAACTATCTGGCAGTTTTCAGAAGAAGAAATTAAAGACATCTACAAGCATGTGAAAAAAGGCTCTAAATCACTATTGATTAGAAAAATGCAAATCAAAACAGCTCTGGGGTACCACATTTCACTGGTCAGATTGACTAAGATGACAAAACAGGAAAATGACAAATGCTAGAGAGGATATGGAAAAATTGGAACACTGATGCACTGTTGGTGAAGTTGTGAACTAATCCAACCATTCTGGAGAGCAATTTGGAACTATGCCCAAAGGGCTATAAAAATGTGCATACCCTTTGACCAAGAAATGCCATTTCTAGGGCTGTATCCCAAAGAGCTCATACAAGTGGGAGAAGGACTAGTATGTACAAAAATATTTATAGCAGCTCTTTTTGTGGTGGCAAAGAACTGGAAATTAAGGGGATGCCCATCAATTGGGGAATGGCTAAACAAATTGTGGTATATGAATGTAATAGAATATTATTGTGTTATAAGAAATGAGGATCAGACAGACTTCATAATAACCTGGAAAGACTTATAGAAACTGATGCGAGTAAGGAGAGCAGAACCAGGACAACTCTGTACACAATTACAGACACATCATATTTGTGACAACTGACTTTGATAGACTTGGCTCCTCTCAGCAATGTAAGGTTAGAAGACAACTCCAAAAGATTCATGATGGAAAGGGATATCCACATCCAGAGAAAAGAACTGCAGAGTCTGAACGCAGATTGAAGCAAACCACTTGCTCTCTCATTTTTGTTTCATTTTGTTTTGTTCCTTCTTTCTCATTGTTTACTCCATTCTTTACAACTTGACTAATGTTTAATTGGAAGGTATTTGTAGAACCTGTATCAGATTGCATGCCTCCATACAGGAGGAGGGGGGGAGAAGAGAGAGAGGGAGAAAATTTGTAACTCAAGGGATTATGGACTTCAATGTTGTAAACTAAAAGTAAATAAATAAATTTATTAAAAAAAACAAAACTCTTGGTTTTATCTCAATTACTTATTTAGTTACAAAAGACATTTCTTTATTTCTTGAATTTGTTTATGATATGACCTTTTATATCTAAGCTTTGTATCCATTTTGAATTTATCTTGGTATATAATGAGAGAGACTGGTCTAAACCTATATTCTTTAACTGATTCTGGTGTGTTAACCATGTGGTTGTATACCTAATTTCTTCCAGACTGCTTTCCAGTTTGCCCAGCAATTTTCATTGAAAAGTTAAGACCTCACCCCAAGAGGTGACGTTATTATAACCCTCCTTTTAGATTGTAAGCTTCCTCCTCTATAAAATGAGAGACTTGGATTGGATGTTTTCTAAGATTCCTTCTAGTTTTAAATCTCATAAATTCTATTTGTGACGGCCATTTTTCAAGTCTGTATCCTAGTACCTAGCACAGTACTTTACACATGATAAACCCTTTAACAGATGTTCATTGAATTGAATTAGCCAAACCTATAAGCATCACTAAATACCAAAACAAAGTCATTTATAGCCCTTGCTTATTCTCACTGATATGACTATATTTATTCATGTACCCTTCCCTTCTCTTATTTCCTATGAACACATTTTGGGACTAAAATCAAGAAAATGTTCCCATACACAGTTGTTTTTCTCTCCTTTGAAACAGTTGCCAATAGACACTTTTTAAAGCAGCACCCAGGCCTTTATTCTCCTTATCAGGGCAAGCAAAAAGGTCAAACTAAAGGAGAAGCAGTATCAGGAAAATCTGTATTAACAAAAGGGGAAAGGAGTAGGACAATGAAGTGAGCACGCAGTTTATAGACTAGAAAAGTAAAAATAACTCAGTAATCTCAAAGCAAGCACAAAAGAGGTCTTGAAAATCAAAGGTGTGACAAATGAAACTGAGGAAACAATATGAATGAAGAAAATAAGGAATCATTCTTAAAATAGATGAACAAATCTAATACACCATTAGCTAATTTGATTTTTTGTTTTTTAAAGACACCGGCATTAAAAAAAAAAAGCTAGCAAGATTAAAACTAAAAAAGAGGAAATTCACAACACTGGAGAAGAAATCAGAAACGAGTGTATTGAGTTATATAGCAACAAAACTAGAAAATTAAATGAAATAGATTACTATCTGGAGAAATATAAAATACTATGTAGCTAAGTACTCCATACCATCAGCTTGTTAAGTTAATACAACTTCTCCATATGAAGAAACTAAGAATCCTGTTTCAGGGAGAGTCACGATAATATGTAAAGGAAGAGCTTTGGTGAGACTGTGGAGCATTTTGTAACTAGTACTGCGATTGGGGAGAGTCTTTTCTGATTGGTTGCAAACTGGGGGTCTCTTTGAAAAAGCTTGAGTCAGTTTCAGCTGTCCTTGGCTTCATCCATGACTCTCCTCATGGCACCAGATGAGATATCATGCTGAAAGGTGAGAAACCTTGAGGCCATTCCTCTGAGGCCATATTGACCTATAAAGGTCTTCTTGGACTTTGGCTTCTGCATTTGTTCTTTTCTCTTCTCAGAAGATAGGAGTCTACAACCTTGTGAGTTTAAAAGGGCAGGAGAGCACTCTAACATAGTGGCATTCCAATCAGGGTTCCAGAGCCAGGGCAGCATTAATGCCTTGAACAGCAAGGAATGATTTTTAGTGTACATTCATATACCACAATTTATTCAGCCACTCCCCCACTGGTGGGCATCCATTTCTTCCTAGTTTTTAGCTACTTTAGAGAGTACTATTTAAATATTTTTGTACAAATGGGACCTTTCCCTTTATCTTTGACTTCCTTAGGGTATATGCCTAGTATTTCTGGGTCAATGGTTATACAGAGTTTGGTACCTTTTAAGATACAATTACGAGGGGCTTTTTGTTTGTTTTTTTTACAGAGCATTTAGATAAATTCACAGCTACACCAAGAGCAGAGTGACTATTTTCACATAACTCCTCCAACATTGACTTTTTTGACTTTTGTTATCTTTGCAAATCTAATATATGTAAGGTGAAACCTTAGAGTTTTTTAATTGGATTATTCTTATTATTAGTGATTTTTTTTCTTTCTGTTATTTTCTTTTCTTTTCTTTTTTGCTTTTTGGAGGGCAACTGGGGTTAAGTGACTTGCCCAAGGTGACATGGCTAATTTTTGTGTTAACTCTCTCAGGTCCTTCTGACTCCAGGGCCGGTGTTCTATTCATGCCACCTAGCTGCCCCTTTCTGTTAATTTTCAATGAGGGAAAGGGGAGATTTCACAATAATAATGCCAAAATAAGAAGGCCATTGAAATATTTTTTAAAATGTATAGAACAGGAGGAAGTAGAAGAGGAAGCAGAGATAAACTGGATGGTTTTGAAAGTAATGTGTAAGATTCATTATATTCTTTTTTTAAAAACAAGCAAAATAGACATGAAATGGAGATTTATAATTTTGTAGAGAATATTTTTGTGTTTGGCTGTGTATATGGAAATATTCTTCTTGGGGAGTGTTTCAGTTTAGAATTTAAAAATTGAAGATCATGCCATAAAAATTTTAGAAGAGAATCAGATCATGTACTTTTCACATCTATGTAAGGCAACTAATTCTTTTTAAAAAATCTTTTTAATTAATAAAAATCTATTTTCTCTTCCTCACCCCACCTTTCTCCTCACCATAGGGGGAAAAACCCCAAGAAAAACCAAAACCCTTGTAGCAAATATGTATAATCAAAGAAACAAATTCCCACATTGGCCATGTTTAAAAAAAAATAAGTTTAGGGGAAGCTAGGTGGAGCAGTGAATAGAGCACCAGCCCTGAAGTCAGGAGGATCTGAGTACAAATCCGGCCTCAGACACTTAACGCACTTACTAGCCGGGTGACCTTGGGCAAGTCACTTAACTCCAATTGCCCTCCAAAAAAAAAAAAGAAGTTGCATTTTGTACCAAGTATATTACCTCTCTTCCAGGAGGTAGGTAGCATGCTTCATCAGAAGAATCATGGTTAGTCATTGTATTGATCAGAGTTCTCAAGTCTTTCAAAGTTGTTTGTCTATTCAGTGTTATTGTATAAATTGTTCTCTTGATTCTCCCAGTTCATTCTGCATCAACTAATACAAGTCTTTCCAGGTTTTTCTGATACTTTTTCTTTCATCATTTCTTATAGCATAATAGTATTTCATTATATTAATATACCATAATTCATTTAGCTGTTCCCTAATTGATGGGCATAAGTGAGTGAATCCTTAACCAAACTAGTGATAAAGGTAATTAAAGAAGATAAGAAAGATCACTTCAATTACATTAAATTGAAAAGTTTTCAGGATAAGAAAGGAAGTGGTTAACTGGGGAAAAATCTTTGTGTGAGATATAGAAATAACAACAGCTCATATTTATATATATCTTTAAGTATTACAAAGAGTTTAACATATATTAACATATATTACCTCATTTGAGTCTCCTATAAATGTAGGTGCTTTTATTCCCAGAAATCAAACTCAGGGTCTCCTGACTCTAAGTCTAGGTACATATGATATATAATACCACATCTCATATAACTATATCATATATCTATGACAGCTAATTGCTTCAAATATCTCTGTTAAGGGTCTGATGTCCATGATACATGAGCAGCTAACAGAAACACATAAGACTGAAAGCTATCCTCCAAATGATAGTGTTCAAATGATATGGATACAGGCATATGGATAGGCAGCTATGTGATGCCGTGAATAAAGGGCAGGGCCCGTAGTCAGGAACACTCATCTTCCTGAGTTCAAATCTGGCCTCAGACACTTACTACTGTGGAACCCTGGGTAAGTCACTAACCCTGTTTGCTTTAGTTCTTTATCTGTAAAATGAGCTGGAAAAGGAAATGGCAAGCCACCCCAGTAACTCTGCCAAGAAAACCCCATAGGGTCACCAAGAGTTGGACATGACTGAAATGTACAAATAGTTGTCAAAAGAATTGAAAACTATTAGTGCCCATGTGAAAAAATAGTGTCAGAAGAAGGATTGAAAATTATTAATGCCCTTGTGAAACAATGCTCCAAATCACCAATAATTTTAGAGAATGCAAAAGCAAACAATTCCAAAGTTTTAACCTCAGAGCAAGTTAGCAAAATAATAAAATATGGGAATAGTCAATGTTGAGAGTCAATTAGTCACACTAATGCATTGAATTGGCATGATCATTCTGGAAAGCAATATGGAATTATGTGAAGAAAGTAACTAAAATGTCCATATCCATTGACCTAGAGATTCTACTTAAAGACACATACCAGAAAAAAAGTCAATGACAAAAATAAAGGCCCAAATATACCAAGATATTTATAGTGGTACCTAGGTTTCTAGCAACCTTTCCTCTTCATTATTATTTTTTCCCTACTTCCCTTGAATCAGAGGTACCTTTCACCTGCCTAATATACTGGAACTCCAACATTCTGGAGAAATGACATTAGTGCGTGGTATTTCTTTTCCTTCACCAAAGATGCCCTAAATTTGAAATTGTCAGTGAGGAGGGGGTGGAATTTACTAAGTTTGGAAGAGATAAGGAAGAATAATAGGTATGATGAAATGAGAAGGAGTTTCTGAAAAATAGTAGAAGGACTAGGAAAAACAAACAGGTGCAGGGAAGTTTTTATATAGTGACGAGTCATTTCCCTTTGTAAGAACATAATAAAAAGGGCAACATTCCATCTGTTGTTATCTTTGCCAACTTACTCTGAGATTGAAACAGAATTATTTGAATTTGCACAGTGATTTGTTACTGATTTAGAGCATTCTTTCATATGGGCATTAATTGCTTGCAGTCCTTTTTTTGAAAACTATTTTGTTCATACTCTTTAACCACTACCAATTGAAGGATAGCTTTTGGATAGGGATAAAATGTAGGAAGTGGGCTGATATATCCCTTAAACACATAGACACATTGAGAAGCAGTGGGTTGAATGCTAGACCTGGAATAAAAAAGACTCATCCTCGTAAATTCAAACTGGCTTCAGACACTTAGTAGCTGTATGACCCTGGGCCAGCTGCTTAACCCTATTTGCCTCAGTTCCTCATCTATACAATGAGCTAGAGAAGGAAATGGCCAACCACTCTAGTATCTCTGCCAAGAAAACACCAAATGGGGTCACCAAAAGGCAGATATGAGTGAAAAACAACTTAACAACAACAAAAATTAGATTATAGCTCAGGAGATTGGGGCAAGGCCGAGCAGAGCCTATGCCATTTTGTCCCAGTATATGCTTGATTGTAGGTTCCTGTGATTTCTTTAGTAGGGTTAAGAGTCCAGAGAGTTGTTTTGTGTATTTGTGTTGAGGGGGAGAATTCTAGAAAGAGGGACCCATTCTCATCTATCTATCCATGGATGGTAGAAGGAGGCTCAGTATGACTTGACCTTCTCAGGTCATAGAGGGAACCAGTCTATTACATGAAATTATCTTCAGTTTTGGTGAATAGAACATGATTACATGTGTCTGGCTAAGGCTGTCCTTACTATTGCCAACAGAAACATTCTTCCATCTGGCAAATTTGGCTTTTTAAGGCATTCTACTCCTCATTGCCTTTTTGAGCCTCTTTTGCCATTTCAGTCAGTGTGTTTTTTAAGGTATTATTTTCCTCAGTCAGGCTGTTGACTCTCATTTCATAGTTTTCTTGCATTGTTCTCATTTCTCTTCCTAATTTTTTCTCCACTTCTCTTATCTGCTTCTTAAGGTCCTCTATGGCCTGTAACCAGCTTGTATTTTCCTTTGAAGCTTTTGGTACAGGAGTTCTGACCATGCTTTGATCCTTTTTGTCCCCAAAATAAGAGTCTAATGTTGGAATCTTCTGTCTGCTTTGTTTCCTTTGCCTGGTCATGTCGCCCCTCAGTCACTTGACCCCTGGGCTTTTTGCCATAGTAGGAATCTGCCACCAGACAGGGGAGCTTTCGTCCCAAACGCTGGGGTTTTCTCAGCTCCTGCAGGTATTAGATGGATGCCCTCTCTGAGGTCTCCCCAATGTCTGGCAAGCTGGACACACACCCCAAGACCTCCACCCTAGACTGCAATCCAGATCCAAGCAGGTTAAAGCAAGAGTGATTACCCCTCAGACTGGTGCTTGGTCCCCCTACACTCAGCAGGCCTGGAGCTGAAGCCACTATGTGGCGCTGGCTGGCTGTGCTGGTGACTCAGCAGCTTCACCCCCCAGGGGCAAAAGCCATGAACTCCCACTTACTGGGTCCAAAAAAGTCCAGACTGCACTGACCTCTCACTTTGTCCTTGGCTTCTATGTGTTGATAAATCTGGAAAAAGCCACAGCTGCTGCTGATCTGGGGTCCCTCCAGCCACAGCTGGTCAGGCCCGCCCTGGGGCTAAAGCCTTGGTTGGGGCTGCACTGGATTCCTGCTGGCCTGCCAGGCTGCCCTCAGCAGGAGGTTAGCTTCTCTGTGTCATTTTGTGGGTTTTGCAGCTCCAAAGTTTGCTTAGAGTCCCCTTTTTACATGGATTGGGGAAGGTGGAAGCTGGAGCCACAGGGAGGTCGAGCTTCTACTCCGCCATCTTGGCTCCACCCAGCCAACAGAAACGTTCTTGAGGCACTGTGACAGAAACTTGAAAGGTAAGGTCATCCCAAGTATGAGCCTTTCTATCATTTGCAAATGATCTCTCTTCTGTCTTCATCATTCATAAACATGCATGCTGCCAAAGAATAGCAGTTTTGTTAACTAGGAGCATGGAGTAATTTCCAAAGAGAGAATTGTTTGGAGTGCCAGGTTCCAATGAAACTTTGCCCTAATTTAAACCCTTTCAAGGGATCATCTTTAGTTTCTTTCTCTGTAAAAAAAAAATCAGGCTCACACTAATGGTCTTGCTGACCTCATATTATGGTTACAAAAATCAAATGCTGTATAAAATGTAAAGTGACATAACAAATAGAAATGATATTATTATTATTGCTGTAATTGTTATTTACATCAACCCTTGAGTGCCTAAACATCATATTTTATAAATAGTAGGATCAATGAATGTTTGACTGATAAACAGGAACACAATATCAAATTCTAATGAAAGCTGCCAAGGTTAGCAATGGACCAGAATCCAAATAATCAAATAATTTCTCTGGCACCTGTTTTTAAAATGAGACTCTTAGGAGAAATTTTAGGATGTAATGTAACATTGTAGGGCAAGTTGAATCGGAGGTTGCACCTAAAGCAACTTTGCATGTATATGGGCCTAGAAAGGTCATCCCAGGAAACATTGCCTGAGTGACCCTGAAAACCTCTAGTGACTCCAGGGACATATGCAACTAAATGCTAAAAGACTTGAAGGTTGAGATGATGAAGCAACATCCTTACTGGTCACCAAGCAGGGAAAGCTGAAAACTTATTGGATCTTTTAAAGGCAATGACCCACCTTCTACCCTTCTCTCTTTTATCATCTACAGATTATATCAGGACTTATTTTATATCAGTAGCTATCCAAAGCCAAGGTGATTGAGGACATATAATTTTAGTAATTGCTTGGAGACAACCAGAAGCTTATCTTTTTTACTCATGAGTTCAGTTTTAGAACTTTGAGAAACTTCTGCCAACCTGGAACCATGGGAAAATCAGTAACTTTCTTTATTGGTAAAGGGATATCATCAGAGATGCAAGAAGAATGCAGAATGGCATGAGTTCAAAGTGACTGTGTCAGGGTGTAAATATAATATATTACTATATCAGGAGACATTTAAGTCTCCACCTGTAGGGGTATGAGAAAGGACTGGAGCCCTGCCCTTCACCCTGGCAGCATGGTGACTTCTCTTATGTGGCAGCTAGAGCAGGTTCAACTAGGTAAGCTTGAGCCTGGGCTTGGCTTCTTTTGTTTCATTTTTTCTTTTTGGTCTGATCATAGTTGATTGAGAAGCAAATCTGAGATGGATATATCCTTCTCTTCGAATTCAAGAGTTTGTAGAACTTGGGTCTCTCAGCCCCAAAAAGAGATTCTGTATGAAGCTCTTTATATGTTGCCATTTGGGGGAGAATTTGGATATGAGCCAAACCTAAGGGGGGAGGGATGTAAGAAGCTAAAGAGTGTGAGAAAACGAGTCTGATCCTTCCTTTAGGTGATTGTCAGGCTCTCTTGGGACTGAACCTCATCACTGGATATATGGATCTAGAGCAGAAGGACCCTTTAGTGGGGAGAGAGAGGAAGGAGAACTTCAGTTCCCTTGGAACCAGTAGCAGTTATGATGATTAAATCACTGATAATACACACCTATGCTAGAGGAAGTACCAAGTATATGGCTTAGGCTGCTGGGTCAACTTAACTTGGTTCAAATGCTCTTTGTACCTTAGGATCTGCCAATAAATTTACCAGAAAGTTCAACAAACAGTGAATTATACCACCAGCAAAAACTGATGTTTTTAAAAGTCTTGTTGGGGGAGTATGAGCACACATTGCCATTATTTATGAGGTGATAGCAGGAACATTCAGTAACATTTTTTTTTTTGCTTTTTGGAGGGGGGAAGGCAGAGCAATTGGGGTTAAGTGACTTGCCCAAGGCCACATGGCTAGTAAGTGTTAAGTTTCTGAGGCCGAATTTGAACTCAGGTCCTCCTAACTCCTGGGCCAGTACTCTATTCACTGCACCACCTAGCCGCCCCTATTCAGTAACATTTTAAACAATATTCTGAAATTGCACTGAGACTAAAATTAGACCCAGATATTTAGTAGGAAAAAAAAAGCTATCAAAAGCCAAGGTGATTTGAGGACATATAGTTTTATTAATTGCTTGGAGACAACCAGAGGCTTATCTTTTTTACTTGTGAGTTCAGTTTTATAACTTTGAGAAACTTCTGCCAACCTGGAACCATGGGAAAATAAGTAACTTTCTTTATTGGTAAAGGGATATCATCAGAGATGCAAGAAGAATGCAGAATGGCATCAGTTCAAAGTGGCTGTGACAGGGTGTAAACACTAAAATCACCAAGGAAACCTAGAACTATTAAACGGCCCAAGTCTCAGGGTAGAATGCCTGGAGAATAACCCTATGTTTTCAGCCTTAAAAAAAAAGAGCTTAAAATATAAGAAATGAGGTGAAAAAGAATAAGTTGCTTGGATGAATAAGTAGCACATTTAAAATTAAAGAGGTTTTAAAAAAAACAACAGCTATTGAAAATTTTTAAATGGAACTCACAATTAAAGCTGCAAAGCAACCATAAAGCAAACTCATTCCAAATCTAGGCATTTTTTCTCATCATAGTAGCAGTGTGATGCAAGTGAGGAAAATATATGACTTACAATTCAAAGATCTAGGTTTGAGCCCTTTCTATACTATTTGCTAGCCTGTGTGACCTTTGGCATTTTTCTGAACCTCTCTGAACTACATTTTCCTCATCTACAGAACTAGGATAATGACATAAACTCACAAGGAAGTCAAAGATATAAACAAAGGTCAAATATAAACCAGAATAGTTCTAGTGATGCTCTTTGTGGTAACAAAGAAACATAACCAAAATGGGTGCTCATCGATTGGTGAATTGCTAAAAAAAAAACAAAAAAAACCCCACCTCTGGCATATTAATATAATGGAATATTACTGTGCAGTAAGAACAGAGAGTTGGCCTCAAAGTCTGTCTGTGTGATCTTTTTTTTTTTTCCCGCTTTTTGGAGGGCAATTGGGGTTAAGTGACTTGCCCAAGGTCACATGGCTAGTTTGTCTGGGTGATCTTGCATAAATCACTTAACGCTTCATTGTACTAGACCACTCTCTAAGAATCTAAATTTCAAACAGGTACTAATCTGCATTGGTAGAGGAAGTTTCATCGCTGAGAATTTCCTATACCAATGAAATCTCAGGTGTGGTTGAAAAAAATTATGAAAATGAGAACCTTGATTTGTGTGAACTTATGCAGAGTAGTAGAACCAGGAGAATAGTATACAATATGACAACCACATAAATAAAAAGATCACTAAAATGAAGTGAATAATGGAAAAATGATGAAGATCTTGGAGAAAACATAGTAAAACAGTAGTCAAATAAGGCAGTACTGAGCCAAAATATTGTATGCATAGACAAGGTTTATGGATTAGACATCTTTATTTGTCTTTGTCACAAGGGATGGGAAACAATTATTACAAAAACAAAAAGCCAAAAAAGAACATGTTTAAAAGTATAAATAAAAGGGAGGTAATGAGTGATACATGGTATTCTAATGGATAGAGAGTTGGACCTGGAGTTAGAAAGTTGTGGATTCAAATTCCACTTCAGATACTTATTAGCTGTGTGACTTTAGACCACTCATTTAACCTGTTTGCCTCAGTTTCTTTATATGTAAAATGTGAATAATAATAATAGCTCCCTGGGTTATTGAGAGGATGAGATAACATTTGTAAAGTGTTTTGCAAACTTTAAAGTGCTATGTTGATACTAGTTTTAATTATTTTTTACTAAACTCATGAAATGATATCTATAAACTACTTTGTACCCTTGAAGCACTATATAAATAAAGATTATTTGAGGAAAGGTTGCCTTCTACCTTCTAATTCACAGGCAGAGCCAAACATATTTTATGAAGGCTTAAGTTATTTATAACTCTCACTTCGCCCAAGAACTGCATAGCTAACTGAGCTGATTTTACTCTTCTGAAGAAGAGAAGTCCTTCTCTTGTACCATGTACTAGGCCCTTTCACTAGTTTTAAATCTAAAGGGCTGATTAAGCACGGAGACGTCCTAAAAAATAAGTCTGCAGGGAACAGACATATGGATGAAAGCCAGCTGGCTCACATACAACCTGGGCCAGACTGAGGTGATACTAATCTTCAAGGGGGGAGAGAGGAGGATGCAAAGCGGGAAGAATTAAAGCCTTGGCAAGCAATGCAATCTTATTCTTAACAGAAGCGGCTGTCTGTCAAAAGAAAATTTTAAACTTAAGGAATATACATCTGAGCTCTGTACTTTGTTTACTCTAGATATTCAGATGGTGATGGTGTCTGGTATGTTCCTTTACAATAATCCCAAGGCAGGGGGCGGCCAGGTGGCACAGCGAGTAAGAGCACTGGCTCCAGTGTTGGGATGAGCTGGGTATGGAATCCGGGCTCAGACACTTAGCACCCACCCAGAAACACCTGGCCGTGTAACCTTGAGCAAGTTACTTAACCCCAATTGCTTAAAAAAAATAATAATCCCAAGGCCTGATTACAGAGTGGGGTTGGGGTGAGGGGGTAAGATGGAAGGGCAGCTAGATGGTAGAAGTGCCAGGCCTGAAGTCAGGAAAACATCCTGCCCAGTTAGTTCAAATCCAGCCTCAGACACGAGCTGCATGACCCTAGGCAAGTCATTTAACCTTGTTTGCCTCAGTTTCCTCATCTGTCAAATGAGTTGATGAAGGAAATGGCAAACCATTCCAGGATATTGCCAAGAAAACCCCAAATGGGGTCATGAAGAGTGGGACATGATTGGACAACAACAAGGCATGGAGGCAGGCTACTATACCAACCCAGGACCTATGGAAGGTGTTGAAGGACAAATAGCAAGCTAATGTTTTAACCATAAAGTAGCTGTACTGATTCTCTGCTTCTAATCTTGGCTATAAGGGTGATTCAACCTTAAATTTACCATTTCTTAATCTTTCTCTCTCCCCCACCCAACTTCTTTTCCTTAGCTTTTAGTTGTTGACTTGTGGAAGGACAAAAGACAAGATGACTGGCGATGGCACAGGATGCAGGGGATGACCTTGGTGAATTCAATGTCTGACCAAGCCCTAAGTCTTCCACAGTGCCTCTTTTAGCCACCTTCACAGATGATGGAACAATTATTTTTATGTGCCCCATTCCACCAGGGAAAGACTTCACATATTTAGGGTAGGCACCCCCCTAATTCATCAATGGGTTTGAGGCCTATGGGTTGCTCCCATTCTGGTTCAGCCCATCTGCTGAGATGGTTTACTCAGGTATGGCTGATGTGCATGCTACAGCTTCTTGGAGCCACAGGTGAGAGTTGTGTGAGGAGGATACTGAAGGTGGATAAGCAATCCTGAAAAGGCTAGTAGTAGTCCTAAATGAATATGCCATACACTAAAGCTGTGACAAAAATCATCCAAAAAATGGCAACTCCTAGTAAACTCAGTTCAGTGATTAGGCCATGTCCTTTTCAGAAATAAGGAAATAACTTCCCAGTAATTAGAGCGATCCCAAAAGGGAAAAGACTAACTTAAGAGTAACGAGTTTCTAATGACTGAGGGGTCTTTAAGTAGAGGAGACGTGATCAGTTGTCATCTAGCCACCCAATGACCACTATATGTTATGTAGGGAATACATATGGGATAGGAGTTTGGAATGGATGGTCTCTGAAAGTCCCTCCAATTTTAAGTAGTGCATAGCATGTAGGACTTTGAATCAGGAGACCTGATTTCAAATACTGCTGCAGACACTTACTAGCTGTGTAACTTTGGACAAGTCACTTAACCTCTTAGTGCCTCAGTTTCCTCATTTGCAATATGGAGACAATAATACTTGTACTACCTACTTTACAGTGTTGTCAGGAAAATACTGCAAATCCTAAGGGACTATATAAGGAGGGGCTATTAGTGTTGTTGTTGTTACTATTATTATTACTATAAACATTACAACTACCATTATCTTAAGGGTAAAATAGGATAAATAACTACAGAAATACTTGTGCCTAAGAAAGGTTAAGGAATACCATCTCACATGGTGTCTGAGATAGAAACTGCCTTTGGAAATAAAATAAAATCTATTACTTCCTTCAAAAGTAATTAAAATTCACTTCAGTTAAGATAAATAAAAAAGGAGCTATCAGAGAGTAGAAACAGAGGTCAAAGTAATTAAGCACATATCCAAAACACAGAAAGAAGCAAAAAGGTTTTTTGAAAATATGAATTATCCAAATGTAAAAAAAAGTTTCAATATGTAATTGGGGAAAAAATAAAGGATACAAATTTTTTAAAAAAGAATTTAAGGGTAAAAAAAGAAAATACAAGCTATCTAATAATGAGAAAGATCATAGATTTTTAACTATAAGGAAGCTTTGAGATCATCTAGCTCATTTTCCAAATGAAAAAACAGGCCCAGTGAAATTAACTTGACTTGCCCAAGATCACATCCATAGTAAATTGTAAAGCCAGGATTCAAATCAAGTCCTTCTGATTCAAGATCCTCTTTTTTCTCTTCTGTATCATTATGAAGCCCTGTGAGACTATCCAGAAGTCAGCTACCAGAGTAATTAGAAAAACCAAATGTCAAATTCCAGAAAGCATTTCAATTAACAATAATGTCAAACAGAAGTAGCAAGGAAAAGGAAACTGGCTTATTAAAAAAAAGGGAGGGGGGATTATAACCAGGAGATGAGAAAAAGGCAGATCTGCTAATCAGATACTATTTCTCTTTCCCAGAGGAGGAAGAGAAATAGAGATTAAATATGGGCAAAGAACAGAATCTCTGGAGGACTGCAGATTTTTTTTAAAAAACAGAATCTGTGATTTCAGCGGTGGAAGAAGCTCTCAGGGAGAGGCTTGTCATGTGTATTACACTCTGTGCTGTTCATATGATTTCTCTCAATTATCAAATGACATATTTGTAAAGTACTTAGCAGTTGCTGGGCATATAGCAGACACTCAATAAATACTTCTTCCCTTCTTTCTCTGTTCCAAACGCCCCACCCCTCCTGTCCAAAGATAGAACTACACCAAAGGTGAATCAGCACAAACACTAAGCACTGTAAGCACAGGAACAACTTGCCCAGTGACTACAGTACAAGTGAATTTGGTGGGAGAAAGGCTTTGTGTTTACCATTTTAAGTTTGAGTTCATTCTCCCCAGGAACCAAGAAGGTAGTATAGAGTGCCGCAATGGAGAAGGGATGTTGTTGTACTTGAGATCATGCTCTATCTTTTCAGTAACTTTGTATTTTATAACAGTTAAATGATGTTAATTTGTTACCAGTGAGATCAAGAAAACATTAGCGGCCTAAATGATAGTAGGGGGACAGTGGCCCTGGAAATGATTTTAGGTGACTATTATTGGAGAGAAACCATTGGAATGGGAAATTTCAAGGGAACTTACAAGGAACATTTGGGCCCCAATGGTTCCAGAAGAGAAAGTGAGGCTGGTAGCTTTGCACAGCCTTCCTTCACTTAAATCTAATTCACTTAACAGTTATGGCATCACCTTCCTGATGTTATGATCCTCTTCGAAAATGAAGGAAAAACAGAATGTAACCTTTGAGTGGAAGGTACTAGAAGCTGAGAGACCTGCGAAAGACCTCTAGCACAAGGTAGAATTTGAGCTGAGCCTTCAAAGAAGCCAGAGATATCAAGAAGCAGAGACGAAGAAAGTGAAAATTCTAGGTATGGAGAACAGCCAGTGCAAATTTTGTAAGCTCTCAATGTGACATTTCTGCTCATAAGAGATGCCTCAGAGTGGAAAATCATGCAATGCCAGAAACGCAGTGTGCCTAATTTGGGGCTCAGGCTCAGATCCTTAGCCTTTGCTCATCTACTGTGGTGTATTGCTTTTTAAGTAAATAGTATCTTAGTTTTGAAGCAGGAGATAGATTTTTGATGATATGTTTAAAATCCCCTAAAAGAATTCTGTCCCAATGGGGGAAAAGATTCTTTTGGCTTTTACTCAACCCTATTATCAAGAGAACACAAAATGCTGTTTATTACAATGCTTGATGGTTCTCAGATACTGTTACATATGGGTGTGGTGCTTTCTCCAGATAAATCCTTTTCACATTCTGAGAATTGGCTGTTGTGATAGGTCACATTTTATTAAGCTTTTAAAGCTTTTAAAATGCTGTCTAGTCTGGAAAAAAAAAGAGGTCTTTTATATGGTAAAAAACAGTAAAAAGAAGTAGGTTCCTATTTGCCAAAAAGCTGGTTGTTACAAGCTTCTTTCTAATAGGGACTGTCTCATTTATTATATTTGTATTTATATTATTCAACCCAGTGCCTAGCACACAAGAGGTGCTTAATAAATGTTTGTTGATTGATTATAAGGAGGGGTGGGGATGAGGGAGGATGGCCTCTAGTACAGAATCCTTGACCAAGCCCCAGGATATGCTATATATATATACACAAAGACCCAACAAATATTTGGAAATATAAGCATGAAGTATATGGTATTTGGTTGTAGTCTCAAGATGGCCTGGGGGAGATCTAGAGTTTAGAATCTGAAACCCTGGAAAGACATCCCATGAACTATTCAAACTATCTCACTAGTCCAGTTACTAGTATTCTGGAGGACAGGAGTTAGAGATTCAAATTGACCAGATGGTTAACCAATAAATGTTATTTCTGGGATATGGCATGGAGAACTTATGTTCATAGGTATCCTATTCATTCCTGGCTAGGAATATTCTCCAAAACATCACCCAAAAGTGGTCCTCTGGCCCATTTACTACAGAAATTAATTGGGAAAGATCACTGTGACCTGCAGCAATTGTGAAAATGGCTTTCTGGAAGAGGTGAGGTTTGAAGGATGGAAAGTATTTAGATCTAGAGCAAGGTGGGAACAATCTAATGAGGGAGAGCATGAAGGGAAAAAAAAGAGCCAGTTGGGATAGAGAATGTAAGGAAATAATAGAAGATGAGGCCAGAAAGATTGCAATAACAAGCATTTATTGAGTGCTTTCTATGTGCCAGGCACTGTGCTGTGCTGGTAATACAAATACAGGGAAAATTAGTCCCTGCCTTCCAAGAACTTGAATTCTGGTAAGGTAGTCAAAATGTAAATAAGAAGGGGACCTAATTGGGAGATGTGAAGGCAAAAACAATGAGACTTGGCAACTATAATGGACATGTCAGGTGAATGTGAGGAATTGAGAATGACACAAAAGTTGTGAGTTTGGGCGAGCAGGAGAGTATCTATATCTTCTATAATAATAGGGAAGTTAGAAAGAGGGAAGAGATTTTGGGGGGCAGATCATTAGTTCTGTTTTGGAGAAGCTGAGTTTGAGATGTTTATGGGACATAACAGCTTGAGATATCCAAGAGGAAGGTGGTGATGGGAGACTGGGACTCAGGAGAATTGGAAGGATCTGGATAGATCTAGGAATCAGCTTTGTAGAGATAACTGAACTCATGGGAGGTTGAGATCAACAAGCTGGATAACAAAGAGGGAAGAGAAAGAGGGTCTAGGACAGAGCTTTGGGGAAAACACAAAGCTAGTTAATGTAAGTGACTGGATGAAGACCCATCAAAGGAACCCAGAGTTATCTACTTGCCATGTGAGCTAGCAGCAACTAACTGCAGTTTGGGACCTTTTGGACCACTGGTGGCAACTGTGGCTATAGCCTGAGATCAATTGCTATTCCTTTCAGAGCCAGGGAGAAATTCTGGAAGTTCCATGGATCAGGCAGCAACTGCTGACTGCAGCTGTCTCTGGTGCCTGAGAAATCATTTGCTTTGGAGATGGAAACTTCCCTGTGGCCAATGATGAAATAGGAATAGCAGACCAATCTCAAGGTTAGAGATGTAAATGGCTTATGGCAATGGAGAGTGGCCAAGACTGACTCCTTCCAGGATATAAGGATACATATATGGATGGATATGTGTATATATGTGTATGTATAGATATAGATTTTTTTTCTAGGTATAAACTACTTGCCCTTCCAATATCTCTTAATTGCATAGCCGACCCCAAGCAAGTCCCAGACATGTGATACTTTTCCTTGATCTTTCCTATGATCTTTGGGAGGCAAGGAAGACAAGTGTTTCTGAAGAGTGTGTGCAATAGCCTGAGAGGGAGCGATAAGAGAAGACTGTAGATTTTAGGAGACAGCAGGGCAATCTTGGAGATTACTTTATGGCAATCTTAGGGCAAACTTATGTTCTTTGTAATTTTGCCACTGAAGAAACCATGTGGCCACTGAAAGTTGGCTGCTGTGTAATATGAATAAGAAGGATGCAGTCTAGGTCAGAAAATTTCCCAGATGTAGAGATAGGGGCTGTAGAGCTATGGATAGTCCTATTTTTGTAAGCCCAAGCAACATTTTATATAAATCCCTAGCTACAATTTAGAACCCTGTCAGTTTCCTTCTGACTGGGTCATTTGAAGTCATGCTGCTTTAAGATAGGAGTTTTCTTATAAGTATGATAGAGGATCTCTTGTGCATGAGGCAGAGACCTCAATAGGTACATTGGGCTGATGCTTCTCACACAGCACCTCTGAGTGGACAAATTATGATTACATTTTCTCAGTGCTATCTCTTCCTGTGTTACTAAGGAAAGGAGGACATGAGGCAGTATATTTTATTACTGCTACAGCAGTGACTCAAAGGTGACTGTGGGATACTCTAAAAGCATACTCACAGCTTGCGTTATGGTCACATAAGGTAAGTACTATTTTTCTTCATGTGTTCATAGTTAACAAAAATTCTTCAATTTACTCACCATTCAATTTACTGAACATAAAAGCCTGCCAAAGATCCACTACACTAACTTTAGGGACTAGAGTCACTAGAGAAACAGCAATAAAAACAAGTAGAATTTTACTCTGACAATGTATTTGAGATACTAAAACTAGATCTTCCAAGTGGTTTGCATAGAACTATTGAATTTTAGGACTTACAGGAACCTCAGGCTAAGTATGACCTAACTCTCAATTTATAAATGAGGAAGCTGAGGCCCTGAAAGATTAATTAGTTCACCCAAGATCACATTAGCTGCTAAGCGGTAGAGCCAGTACCTGAACGCCCATCTTCCAATTCTAATTCTGTATCCTCCCTTCATGATCTCATCTGCACTCAGGGTGTTAATTATCATCTGTATGCAAATAACTCCCAAGTCAATAATTTCTTTCTGAAATCCAGTCTGGCTTTGTAAACTTCCTCCTCATCACCTCTTGCTTAAACTTATTAACAGGTTTGGCCATGTCACTCACCTTTTCAAAAACATTCGTTGGCCTCCTACACGTAGGATGAAATACAAACTTTTTAGCCTGGTGTTTAAGGCTACCCACAATCTGGCTCCAACCTCCTTTACCAGCCTTATGTCACATTATTCCCTTTTACACATTCAATATACCAGTCAAAATGAACTACTAGCAGCTCCCAAACTTCATAGCCCATCATCTACCTCCTTGCATTCCTATAAACTGTATTCTCTGCCTGAAATGCACTCCCTTATTATCAACACCTCTCACAATCCAAGTCTTTCTTTGAAAAAGATTAGGTATAACTTCTGCCATGAAATTTTCTTTAATTTCCCTAGTTGTTCATATTCTCTACTTTTTCCAAAAATAACCCTGTATTTCTCTATTATACTTTCCTCAATAAAATGCAAGATCCTTTCAGGCAGGGACTACTTTCTTTGTTTCTGTAGTGCCTAGAGTAGTACCTTGCACATATGTGTTTCATAAATGCTTGAACTAAAACAATATATATATTTAAAACCTTAGAATAACAGATGAAAGGGACATAGGTTAGGTCTAGTCCTTAGTAGTAGTAGGAGAATAAAAATATGTCAGGCAGCTTGTGATCTATATTTTTCTAGGTCTCTGAACTATACGATGACTCAACCTTCATTGAAATCCATCTCAATGTTTTAGCAACTGGAAAATTCAAATCCAGCAGTAAATGGGCATGAATAGTTCATGGCACATTATGAAGAAGGGCAGGTAGACATAGCCTCCTCACACAATTTTGTAAAATGGAGAATTCCCAAATCTAATCAGTCTAAGACTGAGTCAGCATTTTTTCCTCAAAGAAATCAAAATGGCTTTAAATAGATAATGCAGTCTTTTTGAAAGACAAATACAGCTTTATTGGAGAAAACTGGAGTTTGTAAGTTTATAAATAGTTTATTACACCTCAATAAATGTATCATGAATCAATAAAGGAAAAGTTAAGGGCAATAAGTTCATTACCAAGCTAGCTATTGATTCTTAAGTGTCCAAAATAGAGTACTGGAAAGATATAGAGGAAATACTATCTTTTAAATACTAAAAATCTTAAATACATTGGAAACGCAGACATACAGAAATGATGAGGCACAAAGGAGTCTTGAGACCTCCTGAATTGTTTCTTTTTTAACATTCATATTCTGATAATGAGAAATAATACTCTCCAGCATTCACCCTTAAGAAATACCTCTTGAAAATAGGTCAGAGTTGTACTAAATTAGATTTTTTTTGTCTTGCTTTTTCTGATGGCTGATTTGTTCCTTGAATTTCTTATCCTTCAAACTCATCTGAGAAAGAAAAATTTCGCTGTTATTTTAAAGTGTTTATTAGACAATGCAAACTTTTATCCCATCAATTAGAATTAATAAATAATGTGAAAATGACTGTCAAGTAATTTGCAAATAATTTCCAAATATACCTTCCCTTTTTTACTCTGAAAATTTCCTTACAATTATCACTAAGTTCATTAAAAAAAAACTATTAGAGGCTCAAAACCGAAAGTCAGAGATACTCTGATTTTCCTGGAATTATAATATGAAGGCTTTACCCTTTGTTAAACACTTTGGTGAAAAAATAGAAGTTTAGGGATGAATATTAATCTAGCTGTATAAATGAATTAAAAAAAATCTAACCTGTTAGACCTTCTTTCTTTTTCTACATAGGGCATATTAAGGCTCAATTTAATTATTATAAAGTACTTGAGTTCCCTACAGAATCAGCATTATAAAATTTAAAAAACTACCAATATAATTTTTCTGACATATTATTAAAAAGAAAAAATCAAGCATATATTTTCTAATGCAAAATATGGGAAACTGAAAACACTGAAACCAAGATAAAGGTCTATCCATTTTTTTATTATCCCGAAGCTGACCTCTTTTTTTTCCTCAACAGTATTTTATTTTTTTCCAATTACATGTAAAGATAGTTTTCAACATTCATTTTGTAAGATTCCGAGTTCCAATTTTTTCTCTCTCCCTCCCTTCCCTCTGAGACAGCAAGAAATCTGATTATAAATGTACAATTATGTTAAACATATTTCCACATTAGTCATGTTATGGAAGAAGAATCAGAACAAAAGGGAAAAAACCACTAGAAAGAAAAAAACAAACAAAAAGTGAAAATAATATGCTTCAATCTGCATTTAGACTACATAGTTCTTTCTCTGGATGTGGTCAGCATTTTCCAAAAGAAGTCTTTTGGAACTGTCTTGGATCATTGTATTCCCGAGAAGAGCTAAGTCTATCATAGTTGATCATCACACAATGTTGCTGTTAATGTGTACAATGTTTTCCTGGTTCTGCTTACTTCACTCAGCAATAGTTCATGTAAGTCTTTCCAGGTTTTTCTGAAATCTACCTGCTCATCATTTCTTTTTGTTGTTGTTTGTTTTTTGGAGGGCAATTGGGGTTAAGTGACTTGCCCAAGGTCACACAGCTAGCTAAGTGTTAGGTGTCTGAGGTTGGATTTGAACTCAGGTCCTCCTGACTCCAGGCCCGGTGCTCTATTCACTGCGCCACCTCTGCTCATCATTTCTTATAGCGCAATAGTAGCCCGCTGCATTCATATACCACAACTTGTTCAGCCATTCCATAATTGATGGGCATCTCCTCAACTTCCAATTCTTTGCCTTCACAAAAAAAAGCTGCCATAAGCATTTTTGTACATGTGGGTCCTTTTGCCTTTTTTTATGATTTTTTTGAGCTACAAACCTAGCTAGCAGTAGTACTGCTAGATCAAAGATTATGCAGTTTTAGAGCCCTTTGGGTACAATTCCAAATTGCTTCTAGAATGGCTGGATCAATTCACAACAATGCATCAAAGTCTCAATTTTCCCACATCTCCAATATTTATTATTTTCTTTTTCTGTCACACTAGCCAATCTGATAGATGTAGTGTGGTACCTCAGAGTTGTTTTAATTTATATTTCTCAAATCAATAGTGATTTAGAGCATTTTTTTCATATAACTATAGAGAGCTTTAATTTCATCTGAATACTGCCTGATCATATTGTGTGACCATTTATCAATTGTGTAATGACTTAAATTCTTATAAATTTGATTCAGTTCTCTCTTTATTTTAGAAATGAGACCTTTATCAGAAAAACTGGCAGTAAAAATTGTTTCCCAGCTTTCTGCTTCCTTTCTAATCTTGTTTTCATTGGTTTTGTTTGTACAAAAACTTTTTTATTTAACATAATCAAAATTATCCATTTTGCATTTCATAATGTACTCTATCTCTTGTTTGATTATAAATTCTTCCCTTGTCCATAGATCTGACAGAAAAAACTATTCCTTGCTCTCCTGATTTGCTTATGGTATCATTCTTTATGTGTAAACTTGTACTCATTTTGACCTTATCTTGACATACAGTGTGATGTTGGTCTGTGCCTAGTTTCTACTCTAGTATTTTCCAGTTTTTCCAGCAGTTTTTGTTACATAGTGAATTGTTATCCTAGAAGCTGGAGTCTTTGGGTATATCAAACAGTAGGTTACTATAATCATTGACTATTGTGTCTTGTGTACCTAATCTATTCCACTGATTGACCATTCTATTTCTTAGCCAGTACCAAATAGTTTTGATGATTGCCACTTTATAATACAGTTTTAGATCTGGTACAGCTAGGCCACCTTTTTTTGCATTTATTTTCTCATTAGTTCTCTTGAAACATTTGTTCTTCCAAATGATTATTATTTTCTAATTCTATAAAAATAATTTTTAGAAATTTGATTGGTATGGTACTGAATAAGTAAATTAATTTGGGAAGAATTATCATCTTTCTTAAATCAGATTGGCCTACCCATGAGCAACTGATATTTTTTCCAATTATTTAGATCTGACTTTATTTCTCTGAAAAGCATTTTGTAATTATATTCATACAGTTCCTGGACTTGTCTTGTGAGGTAGACTCCCAAACATTTTATGTTGTCTACAGTTATTCTAAATGGAATTTCTCTTTCTGTCTCTTGCTGCTGGACTTTGTTGGGAATATATAGAAATGCTGATGACTTTGTGGGTTTATTTTATATTCTGTACCTTTGCTACAGTGCTTCAAATAGTTTTTAGTTGATTCTATAAGTATATCATCATATCCTCTGCAAAGAGTGGTAGTTTTGATTCCTCTTTGCCTATTTTGTCCTTCAATTTCTTTTTCTTCTCTTATTGCTACAGCTAACATTTTTAGTACAATATTGAATAATAGTGGTGATAATAGGCATCCTTGTTTCACCCCTCATCTTATTGGAAAGGCTTCTAGCTTATCTCCATTACAGATAATGCCTGCTATAGATACTGCTCATCAGGTTTTTTTTTTTTTTTTTTTTTTTTCTTTTAGAAGGGGGGAAAGTAGGTCAATTGGGGTTAAGTGACTTGCCCAAGGTCAGATGGCTAGTTTTGTGTTAAGTGTCTGAGGCTGGATTTGAACTCAGGTCCTCCTGACTCCAGGGCCACTGCTCTATTCACTGTACCATCTGGCCGCCCCTACTGCTCATCATTTTAAGGAAAACTCCATTTATGCCTATGCTCTTTAGTGTTTTGAATGGATGCTATATTTTGTCAAAAGGGTTTTCTGCATCTGTTGAGACAATCATATTATTCCTGTTGATTTTGTTACTGATATGGTCAATTTTACTGATAGTTTTCCTCAAGTTGAACCAGTCTTGTATTCCTGGTATAAATCCCACCTATTCAAAGTGTATTATCCTCATGATAAGTTGCTGTAATCTCTTTGCTAATATTTTAAATTTTTTGCATCAATATTCATTAAGAAAATTGGTTTATAATTTTCTTTCTGTTTTGGTTCTTCTTGGTTTAGGTATCAGCACCACATTTATGTCATAAAAGGAATTTGGTAGGACCCCACCTATATTTTCCCAAATACATTATATATTGTTCGTATTTTTTTTAACTTTTTTTTTCTTTTTGGAGGGGGGAAGGTAGGGCAATTAGGGTTAAGTGACTTGCCCAAGTTCACACAGCTAGTTTTGTGTTAAGTGTCTGAGGCCAAATTTGAACTCAGGTCCCCCTGACTCCAGGGCTGGTGCTCTATTCACTGTGCCACCTAGCCACCCCATATTAATTGTTCTTTACATGTTAGGAATGCACTTGTGAATCCCTCTGGTCCTAGGTATTTTTTCTTAGGAGGTTCATTGATGGTTTGTTCAATTTCGTTTTCTAAACTGAGGTCAAATATTTTATTTAATCTTCTGTTAAAATGGGCAATTTATATTTGCAAATATTCATCCATTTCACTTAGATTGTCAGTTGGGCAAAATAGCTTCTAATTATTGCTTTAATTTCCTATTAATTAGTGGTGAATTTGCCCTTTTCATTTTTGATACTGGTAATTTTTTTTTAATCAAAGATTTGTTTTGTTGGTTTCTCATAAAACCAACTCAGTTTTATTAGTTCAATAGTTTTCTTAATTTCAATTTTATTAAGCTTTCTTTTGATTTTCAGTATCTCTAATTTGGCATTTAATTGGGGATTTTAAATTGGTTCTTTTTCTAGCTTTTGTAATTACATGCCAAATGCATTGATCTCTTTCTTTATTTTACTCATGTAAGCATTTAGAGATAGAAAATTTTCCCTAAGAACTGCTTTGGCTGCATTCCATAAGTTATGGTATGTTGTGTCATTGTCATTCTCTTCCATGCAATTATTGTTTTTATGACTTGTTTGACCCATTCTTTCTTTAGGATTAGATTTAGTTTCCAATTAGTTTTAGCCTATCTTTCCATGGCCTTTTATTACATGTAATTTTTATTGCATCATGAAAAGGATGCACTTAATATTTCTGCCTTTGATTGTGAGGTTTTTATGTCCTAATACATGGTCAGTTTCTGTGTAGGTGCCATGCACTGCTGAGAAAAAGGTTTATTTCTTATTATCCCCATTCAATTTTCTCCAGAGGTCCACCATATTTAACTTTTCTAAAATTCTATTTACCTCCTTAATTTATTCTGTGATTAAATTTATCTCTTTCTGAGAGGGGGAGCTCTTGAGGTCCCCCACTAATATGGTTTTGCTCTCTATTTCTTCCTGTAAGTCACTTAACTTCTTCTTTAAGAATTTGGATGCTATACCACTTGGTGCATGTTTAGTATTGCTATTGCTTCATTGTTTATGGTATCTTTTAGCAGGATATAGTTTCCTTTCTTATCTCTTTTAATTAGGTCTATTTTTACTTTGTCTGAAATCAAGATTGCTACCCCTGCTTTTTTTTTTTAACTTCAACTGAAGCATAATATATTCTGCTCCAGCCTTTTGCCTTTACTGTATCTCTCTGCTTCAAATGTGTTTTTCATAAACAACATAGTGTAGGATTCTGGTTTTTAGTCCACTCTGCTATCTGCTTCCATTTTATGGGAGAGTTCATCCCATTCACATGCACAGTTATGATTAGTTATGACTACTGTGTCTTTCTCTCCATCCTATTTTCTTCCATTTATACTTTTCTCTCTCCTTTCACTTTTCTACTTCACTAGAGTTTTCCTTCTGACCACCACCTCTCTCAATCTACCCTCCCTTCTATCACTTCTATCCCTTCTCCCCAACTTTCCCTTTTTTTCCACCTTTCCCCTCCTTCTCTATAGGGTAAGATAAATTTCTATACCCAACTGAGTATGTTATTCCCTCTTTGAGCTAAATCTGACAAGAGTAAGGTTCAAACAATGTTCACCCCCTTCCTTCTTTCCCTCTATTGTAATAGGTCTTTTGTGCCTCTTCATGTGATGTAATTTACCCTATTCTGCCTCCCCCTTTCCTCTATTCCCAGTACAATCATTTTTTTACCCCTTAATACTCCTTCTAACTGCCCTAATAGAGGTACAGTTTTTAAGAATTGCAAGATGGTGGTGGGGAGGGTGGGAATGGAGTCAAGATGGTGGAGTAGAAACAGGACTTCCGCAGGGCTCTGGCTCTTACCTCCTCCAATTCATGTAAAAGGTGACTCTGAAGAAACTTTGGAGCTATAGAACCCACAAAATACCACAAAGCAGCTAACCTCCCAGTGAGGACAGCCCGGTGGGCCGGCAGCAAGCAGTCAACCACAGTACTCTAGGAGCCAAACCGGCCCTGCAGAGCCCACAGTTTTAGCCCCAGGGTGGGCCTGGCCAGCCACAAGGCTGGAGGGACTTCAGATCACCAGCAGCTGTGGCAGTTTCCAGAACTGTTAACACACAGATGCTAAGGACACAGTGAGAAGTCAGTGCAGTGTGGACTTTGGGATCTAGTAGTTGAGAATGTGGTAGGCCTCTGCCCCCAGGGCAAGAAGCCCCTGAGGAGCCGCGGGTACAGCCACTGCCACATGGCTGCTTCAGCACCTGGCCTCCAGATTTTAGAGGGATTAAGCGACCAGTCTGAGGGGTACTCGCTCTTGCTTTAACCTCCTTGGATCTGGATTGCAGTCTGGTGTGGAGGTCTTGGGGTGTGTGACCAGCTTGCCAGTGTGTGGAGGCTTCAGAGAGGGCACCCAACTAATACCTTTTGCAGCTGAGAAAACTCCAGCATTTGGTACAAAGCTTCCCTGTCTGGTGGCAGAGTCCTACTATGGCAAAAAGCCCAAAAGTCAAGTAATTGAGTGGCAACATGAGCAAATGAGGGAAGCAAAGTAAACAGAGCAACCCAAATTTACACTCCTATTTTGGGGACAAAAAGGATCAAAGCATGGAACAGGAGGAAGACAGTGAAGTCAGAACTCCTGCACCAAAAGCTTCAAAGGAAAATATGAGCTGATTACAGGCCACAGAGGACCTTAAGAAGCAGATAAGAGAAGTGGAGGAAAAACTGGGAAAAGAAATGAGAATGATGTAAGAAAATTATGAAATGAGAGTCAACAATTTGGCTGAAGAAAATAACACCTTAAAAAACAGACTAACTCAAATGGCAAAAGAGGCTCAAAAAGGCAATGAGGAGAAGAATGCCTTAAAAAGCTGAATTTGCCAGATGGAAAAAGAATCTCTAAAGCTCACTGAAGAGATCATTCCTTCAGAATTAGATTGGAGCAAATGGAAGCTAGTGACTTCATGAGAAACCAAGATACTATTAAACAGATCCAAACAAATGAAAACATAGAAGGCAATGTGGAATATCACATTGGGAAAACCACTCACCTGGAAAATAGATACAGGAGAGAGAATTAAAAAATTATTGGACTACCTGAAAGCCATAATCAAAGTAAGAACCTAGAAATAATCCTTCAAGAAATTCTCTAGGAAAATTGCCCTGTTTTAGAACCAGAGGGCAAAATAGAGGTTGAAAGAATCCACCAATCACCTCCTGAAAAAGATCCCAAAAAGAAAACTCCTAGGAATATTATAGCCAGGTTCCAGAGTTCCCAGATCAAGGAGAAAATATTACCAGCAGCCAGGAAGAAACAATTTGAATATTGTGTAAACACAATCAGGATAACACAGGATCTTGGCAGCTTCTACACTGAGGGATCGAAGGGCTTGGAATATGATGTTCTGGAGGTCAAAGGAGCTGGGATTAAAACCAAGAATCACCTACCCAGCAAAACTGAGTATCATGTTTCTCAGGGGAAAATATGGTAATTCAGTGGAATAGAGGACTTTCAAGCATTGTTAATGAAAAAATCAGAGTTGAATAGAAAATTTGACATTCAGATACAAGAAGCAAGAGAAGCATGAGAAGGTAAACAGGGAAAAGAAATCATAAGGAACTCATCAAAGTTGAATTATTTACATCTCTACATGGAAAAACAATAATTGTAACTTATGAAACTTTTCTCAGTATGAGAATAGTTGAAAGGCACAGAAATATATCTATCAATCTATCTATCTACACACACACACAAATACATACATATATATGTCTATATAGGAGGGTGTAATGGGAATGTAAATTTTTAAGATTTTCCCTGCCCCTAGGCTAAAGTGCACCTGGAGCCTGGGGTGGGAGGCTTGTTTTTCAGTAGATACTTTTTGATTGGCCAGTGGGTCCAGAAGGTTGTTACATTCTCTGAGCCAGGAGAAGGCTATATAAACTCTGATTTGAGGCTTTGTTTTGGGGCTCACTTTGAGAAGTGTTCTGTGATTTGATCAGATGAGACTCTGGGAAGCCATTGTTGAGAGCCCCCCAGCTTTGAAAAACCCAGATGTTGATTTGGTATGGACGTAATGGTTGGACAGTTTGGAAACCTGTCTACTTGATCTGTTTCTCTGTCTTGATAATTCTGTCTGTATACTCTGAAGTTCGGGGTGCTGACCTTCTCCCCCTGAACTAGGTGAATGATACATATTTGACTGATTAAAGTAAGCTTGTTAACCCATTTTGAATTGCTTTCCTTTAACAAAGCAGATCTAAGAACCTGTGTTGGCAGCCACCCTGGGTACGCTGGGGTGCTTGCTGCTACAAAATAGCGATGAGGATGGGATCTGCAGAGTAAAAGGAAAGGATGGGGGCTGGGATAATTGTTTGTTTCCCAGTTGTGGTAGATGTGAATCTGTGGAGCCATGGACCAGGAGAGAAGAATGGCCTGCATGCAGACTTTGCTGAGATAAGAGTAGGAATGGTGAGCTGCCTGCATTGGGACCTGGGCAGAAGCCAGGAGTGGCTGCCACCTGTGGGAGGAGAAGGAACCCAGGAGTTCAGAATTCAGCCACAGGAAAAGATAAGAACTGAGCAGCAAAGCAGGGGCACTGAATGTATTTCCTTGCTGCATCCCACAGTTTGGGACCCAGGGGGAGGATGGACTTGTGACTATGGTGTGTGGCATCAAGTGCCTTGGACCCCTAAGGACTCCACCTTGTTGGTTTTGTTGCGCAGCCCCCCCTCTGTACTTGGAAGCAGGGGCTGGAGCTGTGTGAGGGGAAGGACACCCCCTTCCACCCAAGATAACTTTATTTGGACTCTTGTTTTGAATTGAGGTGGTAATGCAATGTACTTTGTGTTTGTTTAAGGCCCAGTGGCCACTTTGGTAACTTTAGTTCTGTATCTTGAAAATGTGACCTAAGAGATGTTTAGTGCTAATTCAAAAGTAAACTGACTATGCTATGGGCATGAAAGATCTTGGGGCTGAATGTAATGGAAATGCAAATTTAAAGATCTTCCCTGCCCCTAGGCTACAGTGCACCTGGAACCCGGGGTGGGAAGCTTGTTTTTCAGTAGATACTTTTTGATTGGCCAGTGGGTCCAGAAGGTTGTTACATTCCCTGAGCCAGGAGAAGGCTATATAAACTCTGATTTGAGGCTTTGTTTTGGGGCTCACTTTGAGAAGTGTTCTGTGATTTGATCAGATGAGACTCTGGGAAGCCGTTGTTGAGAGCCCCCAGGCTTTGAAAAACCCAGATGTTGACTTGGTATGGATGTAATGGTTGGACAGTTTGGAAACCTGTCTACTTGATCTGTTTCTCTGTCTTGATAATTCTGTCTGTATACTCTGAAGTTCGGGGTGCTGACCTTTTTCCCCTGAACTAGGTGAACGATACATATTTGACTGATTAAAGTAAGCTTGTTAACCCATTTTGAGTTGCTTTCCTTTAACAAAGCAGATCTAAGAACCTGTGTTGGCAGCCACCCTGGGGACGCTGGGGTGCTTGCTGATACAGAGGGTATTAGGCATGTGAATACATTTGTGAATGTATGTATATATGTTTACAGGTATACATAGATAGAGGGCACAGGACCAATTAAATAGGAAGGGATAATACTTAAAAGGTGAAATTAAGAAGTGAAAGAATATAATGAGAGCAGATGGGGAGAGACAGAATGGGGTAAACTAACTCATATAGAAGAGGCAAGGGAAAATGGTTACAATGGAGGGGAAGAACCCTAACACTAATCTTGCAGAAATGAATGATGTAAACTAGAAGTTAATAAAGCATTTGAGTGAAAAAAAAAAGAGTTGCAAGTATCTTTCTGTGTAGGGATGCAAACAGTTTAATCTTATTGAATAACATGTTTTTTTTTTTTTTCCCCTGTTCTGTTTACCTTTTTATGCTTCTCTCAAGTCCTGTGTCTGAAGACTGAATTTTCTGTTCAGCTCTGGTCTTTTTATCAGGAAAGTTTGAATGTCCTCTATTTCAGTGAATATCTATCTTCTACCTTGGAAAATTATGACCAATTCTGCTGGCTAGCTGATTCTTGGTTTTAATCTAAGCTCCTTAGCCTTCCAGAATATCATGTTCCAAGCCCTCCAACCCTTTCATGTAGAGGCTTGCTAAATCCTATGTAGTCCTGACTGTGGTTCCTTGATATGTGAATTGTTTCTTTCTGCCTCCTTATAGTATTTTCTCCTTGGGTTTTTTTTTTTTTTGGAGGGGGAAGGCAGGGCAATTGCGGTTAAGTGACTTGCCCAAGGTCACATGGCTAGTGTTGTGTCTGAGGCCAGATTTGAACTCGGGTCCTCTGACTCCAGGGCCGGTGCTCTATTCATTGTACCACCTAGCTTCCCCCCAATTCTAATTTTTAAGAAATCATTTTTTTTTCTGTTAGCTTTTATACCCCCTTTTCCATTTGACCAAGAGTTGTTTTCTTCAGTGGATTTCTTCCCCCAATTTGGCCAATTCTGTTTTTTAAGTAGTTGTTTTCTTCAATTTTTGTGCTTCCTCATCCAAGCTGTTGACTCTTTTTCATAATTCTCCTGCATAACTCTCATTTATTTTCCTAATTTTTCTTCTACCTCCTTTACTTGATTTTAAAAATCCTTTTTGAGCTCTTCCAAGAGGACTTTTTGTGCTCGAGACCAATTCCTATTCCCCTGTGAGGCTTTACATGTAGGTATTATGACAATGTTGTCCTTTTCTGAGTTTGTTTGGATCTTCCCTCTCTCCATAGGAGCTTTCTGTAGTCAGGGCTCTTTTCTGTTTCTTACTCATTTTTAGCTCATCTTTATATATGAAACTTGCACACATTATCTTTAAAGAACAATTGTGTGAGGTAGTTGCTATTATTATCCACATTTTACAGATGAGGAAACTGGGGCTAAGAAAGGTTAAAGGTCTTGTCCAAGGTCACAGAGCTAGTATCAGGTACAAGATTCACACTTAGGTCTTTCTAACTCCAGTTCTAGCCTGCAAACCAGTAATTCATATGTCTCTCAGGATATTTGTATGTCAAGTAGATTGCTAACAATGAACTGAATATGTAAGAAATATTATAGGACCACAGATCTAAAGCTAGAAGAGACTTCAGATAGCTTCTAGTCTACGTTTTCATTTTACAGATGAGAAAATCTATGCCCAGAGATGGTAGGTGATTTTCCCAAGATCACACAGTATGTAATAAGCAGTAGGGTTGGGTTTAGAACTCATGTCTTGAGACTACAAATTTATTATTCTTTCCACTGCACTATGATACTTCCCACATATAAGAATACATCTGGATTGTTAAAGCAGGCGTACCTGTTACATAGCAAGAGTGGAGGAAACAGGATAATCTGAGGATTATAGGGTATCTACAAAATGTTAATAAAAAAAAAATAGCAGATAAAAGTCTGCTGTGTATCTGGTGGATGACCTAAGACAGAGATTTATGGAGCCACATGGACAAGAATTACATGGGAACAGAAGAAGTTATGATTTGTACTGGTGAGGAGATGAACTATTAGTTGTTGTTCAGTCACTTTAGTCATGTCTGACTCTTGGTGACCCCATTTGGGGTTTTCTTGTCAAAAATACTGGAGTGGTTTGCTACATCCTTCACCAGCTCATTTTACAGATGAGGAAAATGAGGCAGACAGGGTTAAGTGATTTTCCCAGGGTCATACAGCTAATGTCTAAGACTAGATTTGAATTCAGGACTTCTTGACTCCAGGCCCAGCACTCTAGTCACTGTACCACCTACCTACCCCTAGATGATCTATACCAATGACATAATGGCTCCATGGAATTATTAAATAAATTACCTTATATCACAAAATATATAGGATCTGTTTGGGGAGTGAGACTTTTTTTTGATAGTTAAAGCAATATATTTACTTTAGCCGGAAAAAATTCTTCATTCAATAATATAAATTTTAAAATAATTCTTTTTTTATTTGGATGGAAAATATTCTTGCAAAGGTTATCTTCAAAATACTTTTAAAAGGATGGTAGAATGAATTAAAGATGACATTGTCCAAGCTAGCAGGAGACTTGAAACTTTAACCTATTCTATTCAATGGAGACACCAGCCTTTCTAAATGGCAAGATGTGGCAAACCTTGTAATGACAGATCTTAAAAAAACAAAAACCCTCTAGTAATTCCAGTCCTGACCATTTCACCCTAGAATACTGCTATACAAACTGAAGTGGCCTTTTCAAAATTCAATCAGGTGTGTGTAGGGTCCATTTGTATCAAGTTTTAATACCTGTCTGTTCCCGTATGTTCCATGTCTCACCACCATACCAGCTTCTGCACATTTACTATTAGCAGCAAGTTCTTTTTCACACAGAGCCACAAACTGAGAATAAAGTACTAATCCTTCTTCTTTTCCAGAGTTGGTATGGTACTGCATGCTTCTTCCTTTCATTTTTCCGCCAAGGGTGGCTTGAGGGATGATGAGGATGTTCCCAGGTAGATCCAATATAGAGACATGCTTGCCATTTTCGGTTTCACTTAATTTAACATTCAACAGTGTGTTAACTGGGAGGAAAAACATTCTAAAATGAAAAATCAAACTAACAACCCTCCCCTGTCCCTCCCCCCCCCCCCCCCCCCCCCCCCCCCGAAACCACCAACCCTCTGTGAATCCTATAATCATGTTTAAAAGACTGGTTTGTCAGCTCATATATCCTTTTTTTTTTTAGCAATTGGGGTTAAGTAACTTGCTCAAGGTTACATGGCCAATTATTTTTTGTGTGGGTGCCAAGTATCTGAAGCCAGAACCGATCCTGGGTCTCCTGACACTGGGGCCAGCACTCTTGCTCACTGCGCCACCTGGCCACCCCTCAGCTCGTATATTTTGACCCAAATCCTTATTTAGATGTTTAAAAGTTCTTTGTTAAGCTAAAAAAAAACAAACCCCAAAAAATCCTAAATAAAAATAGCAGTATTATGCAGAAAACAGTATGATGTCTCAAAACTGAATTAGTAGTTAATGTGACCCCAATATTAAATCCCTAGGTAGCTTTTTAAAAAAATTGAAACATAACCATATGCAGGGATTTTGAGATAATGCTGTCCTGGGGGCACATGTGAAGGAACTTATAGGACTTTGTATGCTTCAGTAATGGAATCCTATTGAACAAGAGTCCAAGATGAAGCTACTGTTAATTCTGCTCTACACAGTAAACTGAATTAGATGAAGGTTCTAGTTCATGAGGTGTTTTCAGTTTAGGTATTTAGAACACTTTCCTAATGAGGCTAAGGTTTATGAATTCAAGAACCATATATTCTGGTTAGCTTTTGCTCTATTTCATTACAGTAGATTGATATCAACGTCACAGAAAATGAAAGGATTGATGAATTTAGCACATATTAAAAAAACCTAAAAAATCATAATAGACTTGTATAAAATAGTCATCTCACAAATATCAGTGGTTTGAGCAAAAGAATCATCAGAAATGCATCATTTCTATTAGAAGAACAACTCCAAGAAAGCAAATGTTGGATAAGCATTATTATCTTTATCTAACAATTCTGCATTACTATAATATAATAACAATGCTATGATTATAGAATTATATGCCATTATGCAGATTTATGGTTTTAGAGATTTACACATGCATAAAAACAATTCACCTGGGATTCTTAAATAGAACCTGCTTTTGTGACTGAAACTTAGAATGACAGGAGGGAAATTTGAGGATTTGTGATTTTATCAATGAGAGGAACTCCCTCCATGGGAGCAGACTGAAAACAGTCTGTGAATTGATAGCAGAGTTCTAGGAGTTGCTTGAAGCACATAAACGTCAGGTGAATTGTCACACAATTAATAAGAGGTGGGATGTGAATCTAGGTATTCTTGACTCCTAAGGCCAGCACTCTAGCTATGCTGCCTTTATCCAAAAACAACAAAATAATACCCAAGTATTTATTTATTGTCTAGTATGGGTCAGTCATCCCAATGTTGGGTATTAGGGATACCAATATATGTAAAAAAAAAGAAACAATATCTACTCCCAAGTAATTTACACAAAAAGTACACAACACCCACAAATATCTACCATTAAAAATGCTCAAAAATAGATTTTGAATTAGAAATACTTTTCTGAATCCTGAATGACTTCTGTTTACAAAATCAAAAGTGACCACTAGAGATGGAGAGAAACTATGTGAAATTAATTCCTACAGAAAATCAGTGTAGCGAAAACATGACTACAGATGGGAGATGGCAACAATTTGTCTTTTAGAAATAGAGGCTAATCCGTAATTAGAATTAAAGGAATATTAAATGGATACTCTGGGAAAACAGGGGGAATCCCAGTAGATTTTTCTCCCACTCCCCAAATCAAAGATTTTATCTGACTAAAAGTCCTTGGGAGGCAAGACATCTAAGAGTTACTCATCATTAACTAATACCTACTTTGTTTTCTATGTTTGGATTTTTCCATACTGCCTGCTCATTGAACAGCTGGCTTCTCAGGGGAAGTGTAACTCTCCAAGGTATTCGGGTGATTTTATGGTTAATTCACCACCTAGGCTCCTGATTAGTGAAAGACCAAAGAGTAATAGTGTAGTCAGGACAGAAGTATGCATAGAGCTACCACATACCTCCCTCTGCTGGTTATACCAGAGAACTTGACTAATGCTGTTAGTAGATTCCTTACAGAAAAATACAAAAACTAAGACTTGGTCATAGATTCTAAGAAGGAAGGGTGCAAGCCTTGTTCCTTCCCCTGAGGAAAGAGGTTCAAAGAGTTCGTGATTTACTTTGGCTCACACAGATCAGAAAGCAGAACAAAAATTTGAACTCAGGTCTCCTGACTCCAAAATCCAGTACTGCAGGATGCTATCTCCCAACAACAGAGTGCATGGCACATAGCAGGTAATTGATAAATGCTTACTGATTGACTTACCAACTTAAGATTCAAAAGATCACTGTATGTTAAGGAGCTTGTTCAGAATTCATTTTTCCAGAGAAATACTGTTATACATAGTAGTTGTCAGGCCAGCCCACAAAGGACTTTAATTTCTGGTCCTGAAGTATTCCCTTATACAGAAAGTACAATAGAACTTAACCACTAAGTGTAATATTTTTCTGGGTAAATGCATTCAGAATTTTAACTTGAAGTGTCAGGACCACATCCTATGAATTTCCTACATTGGAAATGGGGTCTTCAGGGAGAGTGGGATGAACAGATTGGGGCTTGGTAGTAAGGACAGGATGTTGACTTAAGTAGGGGCCGAGAAGAATGGTCAGGAATAGAGGGATTCAAAACAAGGAGTTGTGGGGGTCGATGTAAGGCACTGTGGACACTTCCTAATTCCACCTGGGCCCCTTCCAAAACCTAACTAGTGGCCATTTATTCATAAGGGATTTATGTAAACTCAACACACAAAGGCTAGGGACTGCTTAGAGCAAACAAAAAGGAGATGGTGGATTAGAAAGCCTTATCATTTGATTTGTACTTCTCATATATTTATATTCTACTTTATATTGTAGTTATTTTTGTGTGTACCTCTCCCTGTCTACTAGATTGTTAACTATGGGAGGGCTGAAATCATGTCTCATTTATTTAACAGTCTTGGTACCTATCAGTCAATCAACAAACATTTATTAGGAGCCTACTCTGTGCAAGGAACTATGCTAGGTGCTGGGGAATATAAAGACAAAGTAAAAGTGTCTGCCCTCAAGGAAATTATAGGATGATGCACTGACTTTGACATTCACATACTACAAACTGTGGTATGTGAATGTAAAGGAACATTATTATACTGTTATAAATAACAAAAGAGGCTATTTCAGAGAATCCTGGGTAGTATGAATTGACACAGAATGAAGTGAGTAGAGCTAAGAGAACCAGAGGCAGCAATAACAATAGAAAGAAAAACAACTCTGGAAGACTTAAAAACTTTGATCAATGTAATATCTCAAGAGGACCTAAAATGAAGCATGTTAATCAACTCCTAGCAGAATGGGCAGACACAAGGCTGAAGAGACATATACTTTTTTGGACACAGCCACTGTGTGGATCTGTTTTGCTTGACTCAGGTTATTTATCACAAGGGATTTTTTTCCCCCTCTCTTCCTTTCTCTTGGGTTTTAATTGGGAAGGGGAGGTTTAGCAATAATGACACTCCTCAAAAAGAAGGCCTATTGGAACAACAGATGGAAGTTCAGAAGGAAGTAGAAACAAGCAGGGCAGCTTTGAAAGTAGTGTGTAAAATTTATTATATACTAAAAAAAATTTCAGGATCCATGATTTCATTAGTGTAGTATTCCCTCTAATAAGAGATAATCCCACCGTGCCTTTGTGGGTTGCTGTGGCTAAAAACATACAAAAAAACTAGGCATTTAACAAAAAAAAGCTTCTGAAGATAAGCTTCTAGTCCTCCACTGAAGTCTTTTAGTGGCCTCTACTTAAAATCCTGGCCAGGATAGTAGAGCTTGCTAGAGCTTTAGTCCCCGGGCAGCTTGGTTTTCAGGTATTTCAGTTGGGTCCGACTCTTCATGATCCCATTTGGGGTTTTCCTGCCCAAGATATTGGAGTAGTTTGCCATTTCCTTCTCTAGCTAATTTTGCTAGATGAGGAACCTGAGGCAAACAGGGTTAAGTGACTTGCCCAAGGTCCCAGAGCTAGTGTTTGAGGCTGGAATTGAACTTGGGCTCTCATGATTCCAGGCCCAGCACTCTATTCACTGTAATACCTAGCTGCCCAATCCCTGGCATAGCCTTTGAGAATTCAGGGTCCCCTCTGTGGTATTATGAGGCATTAAAATAGGACTTTTATGGAGACTTTACACAAAGGAGGCACTTAATAAATGTACATCGAATTTGAGAGAGCATAAGATCTCCCAAATTCTCAAAAAGAATACCAAGTAATCAACAATGCCTGATTGTTTTTAATTTGAAATAAAGAATTGGATATTCAATTATGTTGAAGATGAATGGATAAAGAAACTCTACGTTTATCAGCATATAATTTAATTTTGTTATTGGGTAACATGATATGTAGATCATTGATTTAAGGGGCTTTAGAGGACATCTAGTCTTATATTTTACAGACAGAGAAACTGTGGCCCAGAAAGGTTAAGTGACCTGCCAAAGTTACATATTTGGTTAGTGACAAATGCAGGATATGACCTTCAGTTAGTTCTGTCCCCAAATTTAGCATTTCTTCTATTGTATCATGCTGCCTACAAAGCTTTGAATCTGAACTAAGCAGCTGAGGCACTTACTTGAATTGTTTTTCTTCACTACAATCTTGTGTGTATATATATATACACACATATATACATATATATAACATGTTATTTTCCCATGTTTTCAGCTTGCATGAAGTTTTCACCACTTTTAAAGAGCTTCTCCTGATTTAAAAACAACCCTTCTGAATCATCCTATCCCAAATGTACCCATTTCTGTTACTTGTATTTCTGAATATCTTTTCTATTTATAAGCACATGTAGCTGCTGCCCCTCATCCATGAGGATGACATTAACGACCAATATCTGACTTAACGATCAGTCCTTTTATAGCAGGATTTTGCTGACATAACAAGCTGTTACATTTTAGGGAAGAAAGGACATATCCAAATCAATGATATAATAAAGTGTATTCCAAAAAGCTTTTACTGTATAGATAGTCCCAAAAGTCTTAGTCTTAGTGTGGCTTTATAACTACACTAAGACTTTTGGGACACCCTCTGCTTGCACACCTCATGCCCTAGAATAGAGGAATTGGTACAGGCTAGAGGAAGGACACACATATTCGACAGATCTATGCATCTGTCAGTTCAGGGAATTCTTTCCATCAATGCAGATGGAAACCTAAAGATTCAATTGTGGGGTGTTGCCTGTGACACAGAGATTATGTGAAACAGGGTCACATAAGCTAGTAAATCAAATGAGAGGAAATGAGATATTTGTAAAATGTTTAGTACATAGCCTGGCACATACTTATTAAATGCTTATTCCCTTTCCCTTTTCCCTAGTAAATGTCAGAGGTGGGATTGGAACTTAGGTTTTCCTAACTCCAAGACCAGCACTCCATATCCACTATACAGCGTTATCTTTAAGACAATGGACAACGAGTAACAATTCCAAAATGGAAAAGAAGCTGAGAGGTAACCTGGCCTAGGATAGAATCTGGGACTTGGGAGTCAGGAGGATGTGGTTCAAACTCTACCTCTAGCCTTGGGGAAGTAACATATCTTCTCTGGGTATTGGTTTCCTCTCCTGTAAAATGAAGAGGGCTGGCCTAGATCAGAGGGCTCAAATATACTTCCAAGTACCTCTAGAACTAATGCAATGGGGAATTTTTTTTTGTCTTTTTGGAGGGGGGAAGGCAGGGAATTGTGGTTAAGTGACTTGTCCAAGGTCACACAACTAATAAGTATTAAGTCAGGTCCTCCTAATTCCAGGACCTGTGCTTTATTCACTGCCCCACCTAGATGCCCCACAAAATATTTAAAAAGAATAAAAAATGCAATACAACATAGATAATGTTAATTTGTGGTTTTCTAAGTCAATATTGCTCCATTTCTATGCAGTCTGTGGTCCATTTCTATTTGAATCTGACACCACTAGACTAGATGATCCCAATCCTCTGCGCCAGATGACCCAGAATTAAGTTGTTTATAGCATTCTCTTGACTACCCCCACCAGCACAAATTTTCAAAGGCGGAGGATCCTAAGGCTTATTGTGCTCCTTCACGGTCTTACTTTCACTTCATTAGTTTCTACTCAGTATGTATGTTAAGAAGGAAAATATAATGACTAAAATCACAAACATACCCATTTTAGGTAGAAGGTCTTCTTCAGCACCTTTGAAGAAGCAAACATAGATCACCAGTGCTCTTGGAACCTGTAAGAAATCGGCAAAGTTTTTTTTTTATTAGAAATTAACTCATCTACAAGGCTTAAAACAATATAAGAAAAACACCAAAAAACGCCCATAAAAGGAAAACAAAACAATATAACCTACAGTGAGATACCTACACTGATAGTAGTGGAAAAATCCATACATACATTATCAGCACAGAGGTCAAAAGCAAAGGAAGGCAAAGGGCTATTTTCTAAATACATTTGATTACTTAATTCTGAGTCTGGAAGATGAAATTGTATCCAGTTATCAAGCACTTAGGGAAAAATTTCCTTCAAAAATTATTTAAGCTGAAAAATAACTAGCAGAAGTAAAGGAAGCAAATTATCCCTTGAAAAATGCACACAACATCTTTATGTGATACATTTCAAAAGGCATATTTATTGATAATCAGAGATGTCAGGACAATATCAACTGTTCTCTTGCCCCCTGAATGAGATGGGCAAACTTATTAAAGACAAATGCCATTCATCACTACACTTTTATTCATTATTATTTACTGTCAAGACATAAAAGAAAGCTTGGCACTGGGGAAGATGGGTGGTGCAGTGAATAGAGCATGGACCCTGGAGTCAAGAGGACCTAAGTTCAAATCCGGCCTCAGACACTTGACACACTTATTAGCTGTGTGACCTTGGGCAAGTCACTCAACCCCAACTGCATTGCCTTTCCCTCTCCCAAAAAAACCCAACAATCACCAAACAAACAAAAAAAAGAAACCTTGGCATAGCTGATAAATTAAAATTTAGGGATTAAATTGATTAATATATTTGGCATTTTGGTTAACTCACTATTTCTAGTCTGGAATCACAGAATCTTAAGGTTGGAAGGAGCATGTGAGATCATCAGTACTTAAGCAGGAATCCCTCATATCATAGCCAACAAATAGCCATCCAGTCTTTGTTTGAAGACCTCTCAGCACCAGGAACCATTTAACCTCTACCTTATAGCTTTGCAATTCATTTAATTTTTGGATCAAATTGTTACCAAGGTTTTTTTTTTTTAAATATCAAACTTCTCTGCAACTAAATTCACTTACTCAAGAATAATCACATACTATAGAGATATAATGCCATCAATGAACTTCAAATTCTTCCTCTGTTGTTCTTGAAATTTGAAATGTCTACTGTTAGAGCTTAGAAATATTTTTCTTTAAATTATACTAAAATTTGCATTATAGTGCTTTAAAAAATAGTATGATTTAAATCTGGCCTCAGATACCTACCTGCTAAGTGAACCTGAGCAAGGTATTTAAACTCTCAGAGACTCAGTTTCTGAATCCGAGGTAAATATTTACACAAACTACCTCACAGGGATGTTAAAGAACTTTTTAAATCTTAAAGTGCTATTTAAATGTTAATTAGGACTATTAAAATTCTTTGACAGAATTCCTGAGTAAGGTTCCTCTGAGGTCATCTAACTCTACCCTTACCAGAGTATTCTAGTAACCAAAAGCAAAAATGTAAAGGAGGATGCCTATACCTATTTCTGTTTTGTTTTGTTTTGTCTTGGAGGGGGGAGGGCAGGGCAGTTGGGATTAAGTGCGTTGCCCAAAGTCACATGGCTGGTATGTGTTAAGTGTCTGAGGCCAAATTTGAACTCAGGTCCTTCTGACTCCAGGGCCAGTGCTCTATTCATTGCACTACCTAGCGTCTCACCCGCCCCCTCCCCCCCATACCTATTTCTTTAACGCTATGCCCTGGCCTGGTGTAAGAGTGGGTCCTACTGCCAGGAGTTAGCAGCCTTGGCAATGGACTTTCTTAACTATAACACAAATCCAATCAATTACTGCTCTAGCAATATGAAACAGTGACAGAACACCAAAATTAAATGGCCTTTTCTTCCCTGAGATAGATACCAATTCCTTCCATCTGTCCACAGTTACTACTCATTAAAGTCTTTCTCTTATAGTTTGTCCTATCAATACATATGATCATGACCCCGTCATTTCTACTTCCAAGTAATAGCTTCTCTCCTTAACTAAAAGTTATGATTTTTTAAGGGGAAAGACAATGGAGTTTGTCACTTGAAAAAATAAAGCTAAACAATGCTACTTGAAAATTTTTGACTCTAGCAAAGTCCTTTTATACAAGAACTCTTAAATAATTGTGCAGAAAGAAGGGTATTTGGGGCGGCTAGGTGGCAAAAGTGAATAGAGCACTGGCCCTGGTGTCAGGAGAATATGAGTTCAAATCCAGCCTTAGACACTTAACACTTACTAGCTGGAAATATTAAAAACAAACAAAAAAAAAGACAATTCTGTCCTCAAGAAGCTTACATTCCCAGCAGTGGAAACACCATGTAAACATATTGTTCAGTCCTTGCATCTGCGTCAGACTCTTTCTGTGACCCCATTTGGGATTTTCTTGGCAAAGATAATGGATTATTTTTGCCATTTCCATCTCTAAAACATTAAGTGTGTGCAAATTAAATTCAAGGTAATAAGGGAGGATGAAGAACAGAAAGATGGGGAGGCTAGGTGGCAAAGTGAGTAAAGCACCGGCCCGGGAGTCAGGAGGACCCGAGTTCGGTTCCAGCCTCAGACACTTAACACACACACACACACACACACACACACACACACACACACAACTAGCCCTGTAACCTTGGGCAAGTTACTTAACCCCAATCGCCCTCCAAAAGGAGAAAAAAAAAAGAACAGGAAGACCATAAGAGGTGGTATATGCATTGAGCTTGTAAGCAAATTAAGGATTCCAAGAAACAAAGGAAGTGTATAATACAGAAACTAGTGAGTGATGCTATACTACCAGTGAAGAATAGCAAGGAAGTCAATTTGAACTAAACAGTATGTGAAGGGGAGTAATGCATGATGAACCTGGTGGTAGGCTGGAGTCAGCTTCAAATGACAAATAAAGGAGTTTGTATGCGATCCCAGTTAATAGGGAAAACAGTGGAATTTACTGAGTTTGGGAATAAACATGGTCAGACTTTGGATTGTTAATCAACTTTCCTACTATTACCTTGGAAGCTGTGTGGAAGAACTGGAAGGGGAAGACTTAAGACGGGGAGACCAAACGGCTAGAATCTGAAAATTCTGAGTCACCTGACTATTAGTGAAAGAGAACTAGGAGTAAAACTGTAATTCGGATATTTTAAAAATAGAAATGTGCAATGATGAAATCACGTCAAGCTTAGAGTATCATACTGGGTATTACCTGCATTTCCAGGTGTTTTAGTTAAAGGAGATTTTAATTGTTTGGGTGCTTTTTTTTAAGGTTAGTATTTTGTAGAATGGATGAAACCATTCTTATAAAACACTTCGGAATGCTAGAAGAAAGATATCAGAGATATAGCTACAACACTACGGCGACAGAGTCAACATTACAACATAATAAAGATCAGGGTTCATTTACTTTTGGAAAGAAGTGCAATGAAAAGACTTTATAGGAAATAATGCCTTTCTGGGAAACTTCACTTTTCCAGGCCTTTGCTCAAGTCAAAATCTGCACGGACTTTACTTCAAAAGGTGAACTGAAAATTCTCTGCCTCACACACACAAAAGTCTGAATTCCAATTTTCTATCTGCAAGGTATCTCTCCTACAGCCTGCTCAGGGTGCAACAAAGGCTAGACCTCTGATCCAAGAGATTGAGAAAAGGAGAGCCTGACTCTTGGCAAGCAGGCTTACGGAGCTGGACGGGAAGTGGGAGACTCCAAAGCCAGCCTCAATCCTATCAGCTTCTAGGGAAAGGAGAGGAACCAGTCCAGGAAATGCGGAACTCACTCTTCCACGGACACCTGAGGGCGCTCGCTTCTCCACGAACAAGGAAAGTGGCCGACTGCACCGGCCAGGCGCGCACCAGCCCTGGTACGCACGGAAGGAGCCGTAAGCCTAGTTAGAGCGCGCGCCCCAAGGCCGGTGCTAGAGCTGTGAGCATCTCTCCGAGGTCCCGGGCTGCACCAGAGGCGGGTGGGAATGGGCAGGGAGAAACGAGACTTAAAACGGGGGCTGAGTGGGGCGGGAAGAAAGGTCTGCAGAGGGCTAAGAAACACTGCACCACGAAGGCCGAGAATCATTGCACCACGAAAGCTAACACGGGGTATGTCCAGGGCCGATTTTACCTCCACCCACTGCGCTTCAGCGTCGTCCTGGGCAGGACGGACTTGCAGCTTGGCATGAAGGCACTGCTGCAGGAGCACGCGGGCCTGCAGGGGCCGGCCGGCCTCGGCCATGACGGAGAGCACACCTTAAGATTGGCCACGGCCCCGAGAGATCTTGCCGCCCCTGCGTGCCTCAGCTCTGCTTCCGCTTCTTCCCTTTGGGAGGAGCCCGCGGGAGGCGGAGATACTGGAGCTGGGAGGAAAAAGGCTTTGTATTTGGGTGTGGTTTGTGAGAGCGTGGAGGTCTGGGGCGTGACTCTTCTCCCTTCCGTTCACCCTGAAGTGAGGTTTTCAAGCAAGAACCCACCGTTCTGACTTATACAACTCATTCTGTTTGCTGAGATGCCAGAGAAGGAAGACAATTTTAGATAGGAGGAAAAACTACACAAGCTGTTTAATGGCGGGGCTTGAACTTGGGGTCTTAGGGTCTGATGGTGTCAATTCTCAGTTTCTCTTACTGATCTCGTTGTGTACTTAAAAGCAGAAGTTCATCTTTTTGTATGTCACGGACATCTTTCTCAATCTGGTGAAGCCTGTGGACCCCTCTTAGAATAATATTTTTAAATGCATAAAATAAAATACAGAGGAAATACAAAGGAAACCAATTATATTGAAATAAAGAGATAATTATTCCCCATTCAAGTTCCCCTGAAAATCCATTCACAGACGTGAATTTAAAAAAAAAAAATGGATAAATTAATACTGTAGGTTAAGAACATTTGTTCTGAATTAATGAATTTGTAAAATATTTTACTTTTTATGCATCCTGTATGTTACTTTTCTGTCTACCAGTTGTCTTCCCAATAGAAGGAAAACTCCTTGAAGGTAGATAAGAAGCCCTGAAAAGAGAGGGTGGGGGAGTCGTTTATTTATTTATTTTTGCTGTTATTCATACCAATTATTTGTCTAGGGTCTTATTTTTAAAAAATTAATTATAAAATCCATCAACAAAAACAATTCGATAAAATCGTTAATTTTTAACAAAGTAGAAGCCAATGATTTAGGAACAAGCAAATTCAAACAAGATATAAGATGGAAGCTTGAAAGTCTGTTTAAAGTTCCCCAAACCCTGGGAAACTTTAATTTCCTTCCCTTTTTTTTTCTTCTTGGCCTATTTCTTTTTTTCTTGTTTAAGACCCCTTTCCTTAGGAGCTCACAGAGCACTTTTGTAGCCTTAAAAACAGCCCCAGTGAAGCATTTGGGCAATTATCAAGGCTCTGTGGCAGCCCCCATTACTTTGCCTGAACTATTGCAAAAAGCTACTTAACCGGTCTTTCTGGGCTCTTTTCCCTCAGATCCTTTTCCCCCCCACAAAGCACCGCTTTCATAATGTTACTACTCAGTTAAAAAAAACAAACAACACCCCAAAACCAAAAACTTCTATGCTTACCAAATGAAGAACAAACTCTTTGCCCTGGATTTAAAGCCTTTGGGGAATCTTGCTATTTTTCTACCCTTTTTGGTCACTATTCTGTACAAGCAGACTTTGCTGCAGCCAAATTATATAGATTATTTATTATTTCCAAGTATTACCTGCACTTCCCTCATCTATCTTCTCTTTTCTCTACCTGGAATACCTCCTTGCACTATTTTCCATCAAAAATCCTACCCATTCTTCAACACTACTTTCAACTCTACTTCCTCAGTGAAGCTTTTCCTGATTCTCAAGCCAGAATTGATTTCTTCCTTCTCTGAGTTCCTTCAGCACTGTGCTCAATACCTTCCTTACAGCTCTCATCATACAGCTATTGGCATGTACTTAAGATTTTCTGTGGGAGTCGGTGTGGTACAATGGAATTAAGGGCTGGATTTGGAATCAGGAACATCTGGGTTTAAATCCCATCTCTGACAAAGATAACTGTCTCTGTGACCCTAGGCAAGTCACTCATCTTTCTTGTCTCTTCTTTTCCTCATTTGCAAAATAGATAAGGCATCTACCTCAGGATTGTAGAGAAGATCAATTGAAATAATTTATGTAAATCAATTTTCAACCATAAAGCACTATATAAACATTAGTTGTTTTTCTCTGATGATTAGTTTATTGAGGGTAATTTCTGTATCTTACTATTGTTTTTTATTTTATTTATCATTGTATTCCCCTATAGGGTTCAGCACAGTGCCTTGTGAATAGAATTTAATAGATATTTTATTACTACTTTAACTACATAAGAAACAGTTCCTAGATCTAAGAGCCTGGGTCAGGGGTGGGGAAACTGTGGCCTCGAGGCTACATGTGGTCTTCTAGATCCTCAAATGTGGCCCTTTGACTGAATCTGAACTTCACAGAACAAATCCCCTGAATAAAAGGATTTGTTCTATAAAATTTGTACTCAGTCAAATTACCATACCCAAAGTCAAAAAAGCCATACCCAAGAACCTAGAAGGCCACATGTGGCCTCAAGGCCTCAGGTTCCCCACCCCTGGCCTGGGTTCTAAGAGTCTGTGAAATTATAATTGGAAACTTGATTATTCCCATTGCATAAATAAATAAACAGAGAAGAGATTCAACACACAGTAAAGAGTGTGGAGTTGGAAAGAAAAACTATAAATCACACCCTCTTTCTTGAAATTAGTAAACACTGTATCTATCCTCTATGAGGAATGCTAAAAATCATTTTAACTTCTTAGTTAGAAAAAGGTTGAGATATGCAATTTAAATACACATCTTGCAACCAGTTCTGCAGAAAATATCCTCAGTTTAAAATTTTTCTTATGTTAGAAACTTATCAGAATATAGATAATTACTTTGACCTTCTGTTTACTTCAAGGATCTGATTTCATCACTCCGAGTATTCCCTTTGCAGTGGCAGATTGTAGTCCCTCCCTGCTTTAGCCTTTCTGAATTGCTGTGGCTGAAAAACAAAACTGAATCTTACAACTTTAACCCAATAGCCAGTCTTCTGATTATGGACCTTTTTAAACTTAATTTAAGCTGGTTTTCAGAAATCATATAGTCTCAGGACTCAAGGTCTTTCCCCCTTGATAGTATATATGTCACAGTTTTTTAAAAACCCCTACCAAGGTAGCCTTTACCACAGTTAGGAATAATAGTAGGATTTTAGAGTGGCAGTTGGATGGTGCAGTGCATAGAGCACCAGTTCTTGAGTCCGAAGGGCCTTAGACATTTACTGGCTATGGGACCCTGGGTAAGTCATTTCAACCTATTTGCCTCAGTTTCCTTATCTGTAAAATGAGCTGTAGAAAGAAATGGCAAAAACCCCTCTAGTGTCTTTTCCAAGGAAACCCCAAATGGGGTCATGGAGAGTCAGAAACAACTTAAGTAGGATTTTAGTCAATGTTATTTACATATAGAACATTTCTTCATGATGTGCACAACTACATTGCTAAATAGAATTGTTAAATGTTATAATATATTTCTTATAAGTAGATAGTAAATTTCAAATAAAATAAAATTTTCAATAACTCATTCCATAAAAATATACTTTAATAGACTATATACACCAGTTGTATATTCTTTGATCTTACTGAGATGAGGACTACCTTTACCAGTATTGCTCACAGTCTCATCCTGTCTGATATTTTTTGTCCATGTTTTTCTATATGTCTTCCACAGAGGATCTACCAAACTCTATGAAGGCCATCTTCTTCTTTTTGCTTGTTCCATTTATTTATTTATTTATTTATTTTTTTAAAAGCAATCGGGGTTAAGTAACTTGCTCAAGGTTACACGGCCAGGTGTTTCTGGTTGGGTGCTAAGTGTCTGAGCCTGGATTCGATCCCCAGGTTATCCTGACACTGGAGCTGGTGCTCTTACTTGCTGTACTACCTGGCCTCCCCTCTTGTTTTTTTTTAATACTTCATGGAGAGTAGTGTAGAAAGTAATCTGTCCAATATTCTTCACTCTCATAAGTTAGTTCTGCTATAATGCATGTTTTGAAAAATGTGAATTTGTTCCAACAAAACTGCTATGTTAGGGAACATTGTGAGCATAAATCTAATTTCATGTTTGCTTTTTCAAGATTTCTTCCTCAAGAAACAGCAAGAAGAAAGAAAACTGCGTTACTTCACAGTAATTTATAAACTTCAACACTTCCAATACCCAACCCACTTCCACAACCACACATCAGGTCTTTGGCAAGGTAAAGTACCATATTTATTTTCTGTCTTCTGGTGTGGTAGGAGCTGTGGGTAAAGAAGGGATGGTCTGAACCACTCTCATTCCCTTCTCCCTTGGTCTTGTTGCTGAGTAGCAGAGCAACAACCTGAGGCCACTATATTTTGTAATATTTATTTTTTAACCATTAACTGTACCACTGTTTTTATTAGGTTCCTATCTTTATTTTTATGTGTCACTGACTAAGTTTTGGGGCATTGTACAACTCAACCCCTATGCCCCATAAAATCCATGGTTTTTATTGTGAAACTTTTGCATCATAGGGTGCTTTTGGGGAACACACATGACTTCTTATAGTAGAATTGACTGCAAGTGAGGCCGAGAGTCCCTGGAATGTCCTAGCTAGAGCTTTCTCCAAGAGATCCTTCCCTCTTTCTGCCTCTCACTCACTGTCTCCCCTATTCCATCCCCAGTCTTCCTGCCAATATTCCTTTCTCCATTTCCTCCCCTCAGGGCTGGACACTGATTCCCCAATCCCATCCTAACAAGAGGGAGCCCAGAATCCCTGCTCCACATTAACCTTTAGTTCGTACTACTGCCTTCCTTCTCAGTAGTGATATACCAGCCTCCTAAAGATTTTCTATACACCAGAAGAGATACTAAAATGTACCTAACCATTCCTCAGCCTTGCCAATGCCATGCCATTGAATCCTTAGAACATCTAGGCTTTTCCAACTGCCCTGTAGCTAAATATTGCTATATTTCATAGGTTGCCAAAGTGGGTGATACTGCCTCCTGGGGGTGCTAGAATGATGGTGGGGGTGTGGTGATAGTTTCAGGTGCAGTTGAGGGACACTGAATAAAAATAAGGGGGTGGTGGAAAATAAGGAGAGAAGAGAAGAAAATTTTCAAAAACTGTTTGTACATGTTTCATCTATTGTGTAACAGAGTTAAAGTTGTAGTGATTACATTATTTTCCAAGTAAACACACAAAATGCTAGTTATAACCAATCAGTGGTCAAATCGGCTGACAGGTCTTAACAGGCAAGGCAGCCAAGCCTGTTGCACATTGTCAGGAAGTCCAGCATGCATCTGCAGGAATATGTGCATGTAATGACTTGTTTACAATATAATATTATATGGTTACATGTTGTAATATTGCATCATCAAAATTTTAATGCAGGAAAACCCCACAAATTTGCAATAAATTATTAAATTTAAGATGCATAATTTAAAAAATTATATTTCTTTGAAATGAAGCAAATTTAAAAAAAAGTATTAAAGAAAGTAGATTTCCAGGGGGACATCAAGTAAAATTTTTTTTAAAGGGGGTAGTAGGCCAGATAATTTTGGGAACCTCAGCTATATTTGTTTTCTCCTCTAGTTTAGCTTGTGAGCTCTCTGAGAAGAGGGACTATATCCTTTTTTGTATTTGTATCTCCACGACTTAGTAAAGTGCTTAGAATGTAATAAAGCCTCAATAAATGCTTTTTCATTCATTCATTCATTCATTCATTCATTCATTCATTCATTCATTCAT
>NW_027186492.1:12848869-12856407 GCF_028583685.1 Petaurus breviceps papuanus | reverse complement strand
CATTCATTCATTCATTCATTCATTCATTCATTCATTCATTCATTCATATTGCTTTCTAGTCATATAAGCCTATCCTTGATAATTCCTTCTATCGCATGGAAATAATTATTACTAATATATTGAATGCATTCTGAGAGGCAACATGGAATGGAATTGGGAAAGACCTTGGTTCAAGTCCCATCTCTGACATGTTCTGATTGTTGAATGAGAAAATCACTTAATTTCTTAGTGCCCTAAGCAGTGTTCTTACACCAAGTTATAGAAGAGTTGCTGGTCTACATCTGTGGATGGTATTTCTCTATTGGGAGTACTTTCTACCATTCAAAGAAGTTCAGACCAAAAAAAAAAATACTAAGTACTAGGATGCATTAAAACCACTGAATGACTGACTAGTCATGCAGTCACACATCTTTAGCAGCCAAAATAGGTTTTGTTCACCAGTAGGAATAGTGTCACCCCAACATACCAAAATTTGTGGGATGCATTAAAGGCAGTTCTTAGGGGAAGTATTATATGCCTAAGTGCATACATGATTAAATTAGAGAAAAGGGAGGTCAACAAATTGGGCATGCAATTGAAAAACCTAGAAAAAGAACAAATTCAATATCCCCAATTAAATACTAAATTAGAAATATTGAAAACCAAAGGAGAGATTAATAAAATTGAAATTAAGGAAACTATTGAATTAATAAATAAAACTAAGAGCTAGTTTTATGAAAAAAACAATAAAATTGATAGACCCTTAGTCAATATGATAAAAAAAGAAAGAAGAAAACCAAATTATGAGTATCAAAAATGAAAAGGGTGAATCTACCTCCAATGAAGAGGAAATAAAAACAATAATTAGAAATTATCTTTCCCAATTGTATGCACATAAATTTGACAATCTTAGGGAAATGGATGAATATTTACAAAAATACAAGTTGTCCAGATTAACTGAAGAGGAAGTAAATTACTTAAATGACCCCATCTCAGAAAAAGAAATTGAACAAGCCATCAGTCAACTCCCTAGGAAAAAATCTCCAGGGCCAGATGGATTTACTAGTGAATTCTATCAAACATTTAAAGAACAATTGATTCCAATACTCTACAAACTATTTGGGAAAATTAGTGAAGAAAGAGTGCTACCAAATTCTTTTTATGACACAAATATGGTACTGATACCTAAATCAGGAAGAGATAGAACAGAGTAAGAAAATTATAGACCAATCTCCCTCATGAATATAGATGCAAAAATTCTAAATAAAATATTAGCAAAAAGACTACAGCAAATTATCTCGAGAATAATACACTTTGATCAGGTAGGATTTATTCCAGTAATGCAAGGATGATTTAATTTTAGGAAAACCATCAGTATAATTGATCATATCAACAATAAAACTAGCAGAAGCCACATGATCATCTCAATAGATGGAAGAAAAGGCTTTTGACAAAATACAACATCCATTCCTATTAAAAACATTAGAAAGTATAGGAATAAATGGAGCCTTCCTTAAAATAATAGGTAGAATCTATTTAAAGCCATCAGCAAGTATTATATGTAATGGGGAGAAGCTAGAAGCATTTCCCATAAGATCAGGGGTGAAACAAAGGTGTCCACTATCGCCCCTCTATACTAGAAATGTTAGCAATAGCAATTAGAGAAGCAAAAGAAATCAAAGGAATCAAATTAGGCAAAGAAGAGACCAAGCTAGCACTTTTTGCAGATGATATGATGATATACTTAGTGAATCAAGCAAAAAACTACTTGAGACAATAAATAAATTTGGCAAAGTTGCAGTATATAAAATAAACCCACATAAATCCTGGGCATTCCTATGTATTTCCAATGAAATTCAACAGCAAGAGATAGAAAGAGAAATCCCATTTAAAGTTACTGTAGACATTATAAATTATTTGGGAATCTACCTGTCAAAACAAACCCAGGACCTATATGAGCACAACTACAAAACACTTTTCACACAAATAAAGTCAGAGCTAACTAATTGGAAAAACATCAATTGCTCATGGCTGGGTCAAGCTAATATAATAAAAATGACAATTTTACCTAAATTAAATTGTATATTTAGTGCCATACCAATTAATTTACCAAAAAACTACTTTATAGAGCTAGAAAAAATAGTAACAAAATTTATTTGGAAGAATAAATGGTCCAGAATATCAAGGGAATTAATGAAAAGAAATGCTAGGGAAGGTGGACTAGCTATACCAGATTTCAATCTGTATTATAAAGTAGCAGTCATCACAACTACTTGGTACTTGCTGAGGAATAGAGGAGTGGATCAATGGAATAGATTAGGCACACGAGATTCAGAAGTCAACGACTATAGTAATCTATTGTTTGATAAACCCCAAGACCCCAGTTTTTGGGATAAGAACTCACTGTTTTACAAAAACTGCTGGGAAAACTGGAATATAGTATGGCAGAAATTGGGCATAGACCATTATCTAACACCATATACCAAAATCAAGTCTAAATGGGTGCATGATCTAGGAATAAAGGTTGATACTATAAGCAGTATCCTAAAACAAGGAATAGTTTACCTATCAGACTTGTGGAAAGGGAAAGACTTATGACTAAACAAGAATTAAAGAACATTATAAAATGTAAAATGGATAATTTTGTCTACATGAAATTGAAAAGCTTCTGTACAAACAAAGCCAATGTAACCAAGATTAAGAGGGAGGTGGGAAATTGGGAAAGAATTTTTACAACCTGTGTCTCTGACAAAGGACTCATTTCTAAAATATACAGAGAATTGAGTCATATTTATAAGAATACAAGACATTCCCCAATTGATAAATGGTCAAAGGATATGAACAGGCAATTTTCAGAGAAAGAGATGAAAGATATCTATAAGCACATGAAGAAATGCTCTAAATCACTATTGATTAGAGAAATGCAAATCAAAACAACTCTGAGGTACCACATCTCAGCAGTCAGATCGGCTAAGATGACAAAACAGGAAAATGACAAATGCTGGAGAGGATGTGGGCAAATTGGAACGCTAATGCACTGCTGGTGGAGTTGTGAACTTATCCAGCCTTTCTGGAGAGCAATCTGGAATTATGCCCAAAGGGCTATAAATAATTTCGTATCCTTTTACCCAGCAATACCACTCCTAGGGTTATATCCCAAAGAGATCATAGAAGTGGGAGTAAGACACATATGTACAAAAATGTTTATAGCAGCTCTTTTTGTGGTGGCAAAGAATTGGAAATTAAGGGGGTGCCCATCAATTGGGGGATGGCTGAACAAGTTGTGGCATATGCATGTTATGGAATACTATTGTGCTATAAGAAACGAGGAGCAGATGCTGAGTGAGAAGAGTAGAACCAGGAGAAATTTGTACACAATTACAGACACAAAGAATGTGTGATGACCATCTTTGATAGACTGGACTCTACTCAGCAATGCAGTGATATAAGTCAATCCCAAAAGACTCATGATGGAGAGAAATGTGTGCATCCAGAGAAAGAAATAGAAAGAACAGAGTTTATATCCAGATGGAAGCAAAATACCTGATCTTTTTCCTTTTCTTGTTTGGTTTTATGTCCTCTTTTTCATTTCATCTGATACAATCCGTCTTTATAACCTGACTAATATATAATGTGAAAGTTTTTACAGATCCTATACTTGACTGTATGCTGCCATGGGGGGGGAGGCGAGGGAGGGGGACAAAATCTGAAACTCAAGGAATTGTGGAATTGAATCTTGTAAATTAAAAGTAAAGAAACAAATTAATTTTAAAAAAAGAAAAAAAAGGAATAGCGTCACCCAATCTTGGTTTTGTTCTACCATGTCAAAAATATTTTTTAAGTCAATAAGCACTAACATAAAAGGATCTTCCTCTCCCACATGTCTTTGTCAATTGTGTGATTGTGAAGATAGTAATGTAGAAAGTTGTTTATAAAACCTGCCTCTTTCCTTCTTATGTTTTCATCAGTGATACATGCTGTAATGGAAATGCAAATTTAAAGATCTTCCCTGCCCCTAGGCCCTTTGATAGGCTTAAGAGACTCAGAGAACCTTCCTTGATTTGAAAATATACCCTGCCTCCTAATAGGCTGAATGTGGTCACATGGAGCCTGTGGCAGGAGGCTTGGTTTTCAGGAATGCCCACACCTTGATGCTGTGTGATTGGGCAGTGGGTCAAGAGGGTGGTTACATTCTCTGACCCAGGAGAAGGCTGTATAATCCCTGATGTGAGGCTTTGCTTTGGGGCTCACTTTGAGAAGTGTTCTGTGATTTGATCAGATGAGACTCTGGGAAGCCGTAGTTGAGAGCCCCCCAGCTTTGAAAAGCCCAGATGTTGATGGTAACTGTAATTTGGTATGGATGTAATGGTTGGGCAGTTTGGAAACCTGTCTGCTTGATCTATTTCTCTGTCTTGATAATTCTGTCTGTATACTCTGAAGTTTGGGGTGCTGACCTTTTTCCCCTGAACTAGGTAAACGATATATGTTTGACTGATTAAAGTAAGCTTGTTAACCCATTTTGAGTTGCTTTCCTTTAACAAAGCAGATCTAAGAACTTGTGTTGGCAGTCACCCTGGGGACTCTGGGGTGATTGCTGCTACACATGCATAGACCGTTATGTATAAATGGCAAATTAGTCACAGTAACTGTAACAGTAATTATTGATTTCATCTTGGTCACTTTTTTTTAGCTAATAATCTTACTACCTATGATCTTTTCTTTTGGAATTTTTTCTTTTTTTGGATATCTTGAATATTGATTCCTGAGTACCTTCAAAAATTATATCGCCTCTAGAAATTTCACATTTAGGAAACTAACCACTACCATTTAGTGGTAGAACCCAAATGTTCTGATGTATTGATGAAATTAGGTCACTTGAGCAGTACTACTACACCTCTCCCATTTCGTATCTATTTACTATTTTACTAGTTAAATTTCTGTATGGCTTAGTTGTGGCTCTTTCACATCAAGTTTTTTGCAGACTTAATTTGCCTTCCGTTGAATTTCACTGTTTTGTGATTCTTTACTTATGATATTCCATCATCATCCTCTGTAAAGTTTTGTACTTGTCTGTGCTCTAAATTGGTGTTGCCTTTGGCTACCATGTTCCTCTACTTAGCACAAAAGTCAAAGCTTTGACTTAATAGCTGAAAGTGTGATTTCTAAGCTCTTGTGGGCTCCTCACTTGATGACTTTTATGACAAAGTTCTGCAAGAATCGGTGATAAGTAGTGTCCATATCTTTCATGCTTTTCCATTTTTCTGAGTCAGATTTTATAAAGAGAGAATAGAGGTTGAAATTCTATAATTGTTTGGGACTCTTGTCTTTATCCTTCTAATTTAATATTAATTTAGTTTCATAATGATATTCAATTCTACTTGTAGAGCAAAAGTTCTTAGGTGTTTTTTTTTGTATGTATTTCATGGACCTCTTTAGCAGTCTGCTGAAGCCTATGGACCCCTTCACATTTGTGTATTTAAACATATAAATTAAAACACATTGGCTCATAAAGAAAAACTATTGTATTGAAATATAGTTATCAAAATATTTTTTAAGAATTTGCTGGACTCTGGGTTAAGTATTCCTCCTATAGAATTTCTCTAGTGCAGGTACATCATAGTACTTAAAAGTAGAAGAATGCTAAGTTTGAAATCTGTTCCAATAACTTTGTTTTACAGATGAGAAAATATGTCCAGAGAAATTTAACTTACCTTTGGTCACAGATAACAATGAGCAAGATTTGAACAGAAGTCATCTGTGCACTGAATCTAGTGCTTTTCCCACTGTACCATGATCCCTCTGAGATGTGAGCTTTCTACAAGATTTTGTCTCACTTCATAATGCTACAGTAATGCTGCAAAACATAATGGAACTTCTTGCATATGTGTGTGATTTTGGAGGTATCTATTTGTGCTAACTTCATGCATGGTTCCTATGTAATTGTCTCTAGGACTTTTATGCTTAATCTTTGTAGCTATGCACCCCTTATTTGTAGTTACCTTAGAAGGATTGAAAAATTTACTGTCTATGAAGTTCTTTAATGTCCATAGGGAAAAAATGACCTATCAGAACTAATTGCATTCTACCTGAATGCATTATAGCATGTGTCATTGTTCTGTGTGCTCAAAACAGATGCTGTCTTAATAAAATTATTGTCTTAGAGAATATTCTTCCAGCAGTGTTCTCATAGAATGGCAAATTGTCTAACCATGTGATGCTAAGTATCATAAAATATTGAATGTGTTGTCGATTGTATTAATATAGATGCTAGAACATACAAATTCTTATGGATGGATAGTAAATGTGGGCTGTGCTATTGCTTTGAATACTTTAAATTTAGTTTTTAGCTTAGCTTGAAATTGATACTGTACAAAACTTTGGGTAAATAGAGCAATGAGATTATGTCTTATCCTTCTTGTTTTGATAATAACAGTTAACTGATACTTATGTGATCCTGTAGAAAAACAAACTTCCAATAAATCGCATTATGTGATACTTTGGGGTTTGCAAAATGCTTTACAAATAGTATCTCATTTTATCCTTACAATTCAAGGATGTAGCTGCTTTCATTCCCATTTTATAGATTGAGGCAAAAAGAGGTTAAGTAAGTAAATCTGGCTACATATTCAAGCTCAGTTTTTTCTGACTCAGGCACTTTATCCAGTGAATCACCTGGGTGCCACTTTCAAACCTATATAGAGGAAAAGTTACAGTGTGATAAGAATAAAGATAGCAACTCTGTTGGGCATTTTGGTACTGCTGTTGATGCATTAAGCTCTCTAATTCGTACTAGTGCAAACTATAAAATGCTTTACTGAGATCCAAATAGCACACTAAAAAATATAATATTCTTTCTTGCCCGAGTTGCTAAAAATCTTAATTATTGGCACATTATAAATTTTTACTTTTAAAATGGTTTGTGTCATTAGTTTTATAGTTATTAAAATAAAATTCTAGTCAGAAAAGGTTATATGAAAGAATTAGCAAATTACTGTAACTACTGTGTGTATATTCAACTTGAAAATAATTTGAGATAGGAGACCATCTGCTTATTACAAAACAGAACTCTGCAGATATTATACTTTCTTCACTGGACCTGTCCAAAGGATTTTGATACAATTTACAGGCTGAACCTGAGAGTGTGATGCATGGTACAAAGTAAATCATCCCTGATGTGGGGGAATAGGGAAAAGAGAGTTGTAATCAAGACACTGCTGTGCAGATAGTGTTCAAGCCAAAATCAAGAACTGGACATGTAATGGAGCTAAAAGGCAGAAATCAAAGGTGATTTCTGAAGCAGTTACATGAGTAAAGGAGAAGGTAACTGAGTAATAACATGAGAAATCTTCACAACTACCCATAGGGTTAATTATCCTCTAGTGTATAAGAAAAGGATTAATATATCAGCAAGTATTTACTTAATGCCTATCAACCAGCCACTATGCTAAATTCTGGGGATTCAAAGAAAATAATGTCTGACCTCAAAGGGTTTATATTCTAACAGGTTAGAGACTCTCTCTCTCTCTCTCTCTCTCTCTCTCTCTCTCTCTCTCTCTCTC
>NW_027186492.1:12833827-12848859 GCF_028583685.1 Petaurus breviceps papuanus | reverse complement strand
CTCTCTCTCTCTCTCTCTCTCTCTCTCTCTCTCTCTCTCTCTCTCTCTCTCTCTCTCTCTCTCTCTCTGTGTATGTGTGTATGTATGTATGTCTCAAAACATACAGAATAGATGGAAGGTAACTTTAGAGGGGATGGTGCAAGCACTTGAGCTCATTCTATTAATTAATCTAATTCCATTATATTGTAAACTACTACCTTAGATTGTAAGCTTCTTGGGGGCAGAGACTGTCTTTTGCCTCTTTTTGTATCCTCAGCCCTTAGCACGGTGCCTGACACATTTATTGTTGTTCAGTCATGTCCCCATTTGGGGTTTTCCTGGCAAAGATACTGGATTGGTTTGCCATTTCCTTCTCTAGCTCATTTTACAGATGATGAAACTGAGACACATAGGCTTAAGTGACTTGCCTGGGGTCCCATAGCTAATAAATATCTGAAGCTGAATTTGACCTCAATAAGATGAATCTTGGGGGGGGGGGGTGGAGCCTAGATGGCAGCATAGAAGCAGGAAAACTCCATGAGTTCTCCCCATAACCACCTTAAATACCTATAAAATATGACTCTAAACAAACTTTAGAGCTACAGAACCCACAATGTGACAGAGAGAAACAAATCTCCTGCTGAAGGCAGCCCAGCAGGCCAGCAGGAAGGGTTCATGCCAGTGTGTTGAGAGCAGAGCCCAGCCCTGTGTGAGCCTGAGGTTTTAGCCCCAGGGAAGCCATGACCAGCCATGGCTGGAAGCACTTCCAGAGAGTGGATCACCAGCAGCTATAGCAGTTTCCAGAATTATCAACCCATAAATGCCAAACACAAAGTGAGAGGTCAGTGTGGACTTTTGGAACATGTACTCCAGAAGTGTGGTCCAGCCTCTGCCCCTGGAGTGAGAAGTGGCTGAAGGTAGTGGCCTGTGCAGCCACTGCTGCATGGCTGCTTCAGAGCTCCTGGCCTGCAGATTGTAGGGGAACCAAGCAACCATTCTGAGGGGTAATCACTCTTGCTTTAACCTGCTTAGATCTAGATTGCTGTTTTGGGTGGAGGTCTGGGGGTGTGTGACCAGGTCCCAGAGCTTATGGAGACTTCAGAGAGGTCAGCTAACTAATAGCTCCAGCACCTGTGAAACCCTAGTGATTTGGGACAAAGCTCTCCTCTTTGGAAGCAGAGTTGTACTGTGGCAAAAAGCTCAAAAGTCAAGTAATTGAGTGGCAACACGAACAAGCAAAGGAAACAAAGCAAGCACAGCAATCCAACTTTAGATTCCTTTTTTAGGGACAAAAGGGATCAAAGCATGGAGCGGCAGGAAGACAACGAAATCAGAACTCCTGCACCAAAAGCTTCCAAGAAAAATATGAACTGATTACAGGCCATAGAGGAGCTTAAGAAGGATTTTGAAAACCAAATAAGAGGAAAAATTGGGAAGAGAAATGAGAATGATGCAAGAAAATAATGAAAAGAGAGTCAACAACCTGACTGAAGAAAATAACACCTTAAAAAATAGACTAGTTCAGATGGCAAAAGAGGCTCAAAAAGCCAATGAGGAGAAGAATGCCTTAAAAAGCTGAATTTGCCAGATGGAAAAAGAATTTAAAAAAAAAAGAATTTCAAAAGCTCACCAAAGAGAAGATGAATCTCTAACCCGAGGCCTGGTATTCTCTCCACTGTACCACTTAGTGCTTGACGCCTAGTAGACGCTTAATAAATGCTTATTGATTGATTTCCTTGTGCTACTATATGCTAGAACGATTATCCCAGACCTGCACAACTTGTAAAATTCCTCCAGTTGTAGATAGGTTAGACTAGAGACAGACTAATGATGGTTGATTGCCCTGGGTCATGTTACAGCTGCCCCAAATCCTTTGGTGGGTATCATGTACAGGACTATATTATCCCAACTATTATCTACTCACACTGACAAACTGGGTCCCTATAACATGGTTACCACATCCCCTCAGGGCTCTAGGGGTAGCCCTAGGGGTGAGGGTTATGTATCTTATGCATTAGCTCACAAGCCCTTGCTGGTGTGTTCCCTTTTTCAACAAAATTATCAATTGATATGCTTTAGTCAACCAGACCATTAACTTTTAGAAAGGAGTGTTGACTAAGGTAGTACAGTTTGAATAGTTATTATAAAAACAAATCCTTAAAATTCTGTGCCACACTCTCCCACAAGTACACAAAATCTAGGAGAGAATGGGCTTGAGCTTAGAACACATGTAGCAAAGGAAGGTAATCCATAGTTCCTAGAAATCCTTTTGCTAGTATCCTCAAGATGGCTTAGGTATAGTGTGTATATTTTCTGTCCTATATATGGAGTCTTGAATTTTCTTTCCTTATTACAGCCAATCTATTCTTGGCTTGCGGTGCCAACACTGCCACTGCTGCTGTTCTGCAGAATGATAAAAGGAGACTGATGGGACTATGAGAATTTCTCCTGATCCTTTGAAATTTTCAGGGACCTCCAGACAAAGTTGGAAGTGGACCAAAGTTGAGGCTGAGGTTCTCTTTTCCTCCCCCACCCCACCTCCAAGCAACAAACCCAGGGCCTTGGGCAGAACTACACCTTCTTGGCCTGCCACTGACTCAAAAATCTCTCATTCCAACTAGGTCAATCAGTTAGTCAATTAATATTTACTAAACAATAGCTATATACCAGACACTGTGCTAAGCACTTGGAATACGAAGAAAGGTAAAGATAATCCAGTCCCTTCTCTTGAGGAGCTCACGATCTATTGAGGGAGACAACATGCAAATAATTATGTACAAACAAGGTATATAGAGGAAAAGTTGGAAATGATCAACAGAGGGAAGGCATTAGAACTAAGAGGGATCAGGAAAGGTTTCCTGTTGAAAGTGGTATTTTAGCTGGGGTTTGAAGGAAGTCAGGGAAGCCAGGAGGTGGAGATGAAGAGGGATAGACTTTTATATAGACATAACCAAATCTCTTAGACAATCTCAACAGGCTTTTAATATCATATCTAAGGAAGTGTCTAGGCCTTTTTTATACTTAGTGAACAATGGAGATGTATTTTCACCTGATAAGTGTATTTGGTATAGCTGGGGAAGGGGTAATCTGACCCCAACCTCCCACTGGTAGATGTGGATTGAAGCCATTCTGGGCTGTTGAATGCAGAACAGAGTGCTCAGAAATAAGAATTTATAGATGCTGATGGAGTATGACTTAAATTTGTGAGAAGTTTGGGATTTTGGGGGATTTTTGTGTATGTATGCTTGTACACAATGAGTCAATGTCTTAGATGTGCCTGTGTGGGTATTTTTTTAGGTGAGGACCCCTTAAGCCAACTGAGGGGCATTGACCTCTGGCTGTGGAGATTTGGAAGGTTTCTAGAATGTGGTGAGGGTAGAAAGTAGTTGGTATGGGTCCCACCAATTTGGGGTCCCTCAGACTGGACCATTTCACTTGGGCTTTGTGGGTACGTAAGAAAAGTATAAATCAGGGTGGTTCCAGATTTAGACATTTCCTTCTTGTTTAGCTGGCAAGAGTGACTGGAAATCCTGTATCTCAGTGTCACCCCCTATGGTGTTATATCAGCATTGGGGAATATGATGATATCATTCAGACAGATGTTATATATTTAGTGTCACAGTTCTGGGTCTTCAGCAATATAAATGGGAAACGAGAGGCCCCAAAATTTTGAGGAGTGGGAAAGCCAGCATCCCATGGATTTAGATGTGAGTGGCAAGGTTGAATGTGCTTGGAAGTGAAAGTGAGTAGGTCTTTTTCATTTGTAGCAATGAACATGATAGGAGACATTCTTAAAACCAGGAATGATTTTTCAATAAATTCTTATTTTCATACTTCATTGTGAATTGAAAGTGACATTAAGTTATTGAACCAGCATAGTGTTAGCTAAAAAGGCTTGAAGAGTGAAACCACTAATGGTTTCTCTGTTTGTAATCTAAGAACCAACGCAACTAAATTTGGAGAGCCTCATGACCAGGGGATTGAGTACCAAGTGATGACTACTTTCATCCATAACAACTCATGAAACCATCTACTAGGGCTTGGAGGGGTTAAGATCTTCATTGGTGAAAGAATACCTACACAGAGGGAGTAATAAATACTTGAAGTAATAATTAATGATATCCTAGAGTGTTCTTTTTTCCGCTTTATGTTTATCAAGTTTGGGTGTCAAAATCACATTTGTCTAATGGAAAGAAATGAATCACATACTGTTTTTTCCCCCTGTATTTAGAAATAGTCTGTGAAATTAGTGATTACTTGTTCTTTGAAATAATTTATGAATCTACAGGCCTGGTACCTTTTAATATGACAGATTATAATTGATATGCTTGATTTTTTCCCCCTGAGATTTAACTATTTAAGATGCCTCCTTTCATTGTTTGGGCATCTTATATTTTAAAAGATATTTATCTTATAAACTTTCATGTTTATTAGCATAGAATTATGCATAGTAATCTCTGATAATTTCCTTAAATTCTTTTGTATTTGTGGAATTTTCCTTTATCATTTTTTGTTTAGATTATCTGAGTTGTAGTTTTTCTTTTCTTGGTTAAATTTACTAGTTGTTTAGCAATTTTATCAAGCCTTTCCAAAAATAGTTCTTTAAAGGACAAATTCTATTTTTTCCCCCTACTTTCTACTTCCTTCATTTTTGCTCTAATTTTTATGATTTCTACCCTATGTGCTTCCTTTTTGTGTATTACTAATTTCCTATTTTTAAAAAATATTTGACCTATTGAGTCCCTCATTTATATTTTCAATATGGTCATTTGATGTGATTAATTTGTTTCTGCATATTGCTTTCCTTGTATATGATAAATTTTGATACGTGTTTGGTTTGTTGTTATCTTTGAACATATTTGTTATTGCTCTTATAGTTTTTTTTCTTTGAACCAGTAATTGTCCAATAAATCATTTTAAAATTTTGATTAGGCCTATGCCATTTGTTTATGCCACCATTATTTATATCTAGTTTAATTGTTATCATGGTCTAAAAAAGCCCTTTGTATAATTGATGACCCACTAAATTTGCATGTCTTCTCTGTGACAAAGGATTCTTCTCTCTGACCATGTTTTCTTTATGATCAATTTCTACTTATATTCTAAGTGTACCTGAAAATAGCAAGGGGAGCTCCAAGGGAGCAGTAATACTTGGCTGGTGGATCATGATGAGCCATTCAGACAATGGAGTGAATCTGACTGAGTTAACCTGAGGAGTCCTTAATGCTTATCTTTGTTGACTATTCTTCTCTGGCTATATATTAAGTTTCTTTTTGTTAACTATTGAATTTACTTTAGTTCAATTCAATAAATATTTATTAAGCACTTCCTATGTGCTAAGCACTGTGCTAAACTCTGGTGATACAATTGAGGGGGAAAATAGTCCCTGTCTTCGAGGAGCTTATGCTCCAATTGGGGGGACAAAAGTAGAGGAGAGACACCAGAGGTTACTCTACTCAGAGCGTCTTGTTCAGTAGAAATGAAACTAGGAAGGGCAACAGATGAAGAGGAAAATGAGCTGAGTCCATTTTTTGCCCTCCATGAAGGGAGATAGTGGGAGGAGTTTGGTACCCCACCCTCCAGTCCTCCAATCAGAGGGGAGAGGAGGCTGAGAGAGGTGGTATCAATCAAAGTTTGAGTTAGCTCCAGGAAGATGAGATTAGAAATGATGACTTATTCTGGGAGGAGCATCTTGTTCCTAGGGGCTGAAACTAGGCATGAGTGTCTCATTTTCTTCTAATATCTAAACTACCAGGGGATTGGCCTGAGTCAGACCCAGTCCAGACAGCATGCTTTTAAGGCTCTGTATTATTTGTTCCTCTGAATGAATTTCAGCAGGGGGGCAATTCCCAGCTGCTGTTGGTTTTTGCTATATGAAGCTTAGCTGTATCTAATTCCTTTTTTTTTTTTTGCTTACTTCTCAGTTATATTTTGGATGGGTTAGACTGCCACATAAATTACTTCTTAATAAATGAGGTGTTAATATACCTTCAAGTATTTAAAAAGTTATTAAATCCTCTTAGGAAACATCTCTAAATAAAACAGAGACATCTGGGTAGTAGCACAGTCTGTAGCGTACTAGACTTGATGTAGGGACAGCCTACATTCACATTTGAGATAATAACATATGCAAAGCACTATATAAGCGGTAGTTGTTGTTCAGTCATATCTTACTTTTTGTGACCCCATTTGGGGCTTTCTTGGTAAAGATACTGGAATGGTTTGCGATTTCCTTCTGCAGCTCATTTTATAGATGAGGAAATTGAGGCAAACAGGATTAAGTGACTTGCCCAGGGTCACACAGCTAGTAAGTGTCTGAGGTCAGAGTTGAACTCAGGAAGAGTCTTCCTGACTCTAGACCAAGTACTCTGTGTACTGTGTCACCTAGCTACACAGGTAAGTGATAACTATTATTAAAACAAACCTAGGTCTTTTAATTTTTCCTTTTAAAAGCTAAGTTCATGAGATGATGGATGTTATAGCCTATATTATGGTGATCTTCTAATTCTCTACATGATCTTTTAATGTCAGGTTGTGAAATTATAGCACTTAAAAATTATTGATGCTTTTTGTTTTTATAGCATATCCATCCCTAAATATATGCCTTCTCATCCTCTGCTCAGTGATCCTTCCCTTTTGATGAGCGTTTAGAAAGAAAACAAATTCAGCAAAACCAAACCTTTGACCATATGTGACTATATATATGTTATATATAATTATGTAATATATATATTACATAAAAGGAAACAAGCTCTTATTAAGTGCTTACTATGTGTCAAGTACTATATTATATTATATTATATCATTTAAGCCTCATAACAACCTTGGGAAGTAGGGGCTATTATTAACCCCATTTTTACAGTTGAGGAAACTGAGGCAGACAGGTTAAGTGAATTCCCTGGCCAAACCAGATTTAAACTCAGTCCTATTCAGACTGCAGGACTTGCACTCTATCAACTGTGTCACTTGGTTGCCTCCTTTATATGCATCCATAATCCCTTGCCTCAGCAGTAGAGGGAGGTATAGCATTCTTTTAAGGGCTTTACCAATGCTGAGCATAATCTTCCTAATTAAGCCATAAAATATTTCTGAAAAGTATAATCCAAAAATTTTTGGTTATGTGTAAAGCCAAGTCTCTTGTCTCTCTAATTTCTTTGAACATCAAGAATCACAGAATTATAAAATGTTTAAAGCTGTAAGGGACCTTTGAGATCGCTTCACTCAACTTCCTCATTTTTCAGTTGAAATTGGTTTCTTTCATATATTTCAAATCAGCGAGCTCAATTCCTAGTTTGATTTTTTTCCCCACTGAGCTTCTGCTGTGTACAGAGCACTATAGGGAAATAGCAAAGAAATATCATAATAGATCTGCTCCTTATTCTTGAAGAACTTATAATATAGTAGCAGAGAGAGGGCAAACACACATGGATAAGACCTAAAGTCATATTCAAGGTAAAATGTTACAAAAAGTATAAACTTAATACAACTATATAGAACTAGGGCCTAAGGGCACTATTTTTTTAACTGTCATTCCTTGTCTCTTTTGCCTTAAGAAATGCAGTGGAAGGAGATTGTCCTGTTCAATTTGCCCCCATCCCAGGAGTTGAAGGAACATGTCAGGAAGGAGACCCTTGTTATGGGGTAACTAGAAATCTTCCATGGCACTAAGGTGTCCTGGAAAATTGAAATCCATAGGATTATGGATTTGGAGCCAGAAGGCATCTTGTTAGGAAATGAAAGCCCAAATAGGTTAAGTCACTTCTCCAAGGTTACAAGAGTACTAACTCTTTGAGAGACAGGATTTGAACCCAGGTCCTCTTTAGAGCCCATGTAGTTTCCATTATTCTGTGCTGCCTTATTTATTATTATTATTATTATTTGCCTTTTGGAGGGCAATTGGGGTTAAGTAACTTGCCCAAGGTTATACGGCTAGTTTTTTTTGTGTGGGTGTTAAGTGTCTAAGGCCGGAACCGAACTCAGGTCCTCCTGACTCTGGGGCCAGTGCTTCACTCACTGCGCCACCTAGCCACCTGTGCTGCCTTCTTGATACTATAGACGAAAGATTGGTTGATTTTGGCAGGATGAGGGAGGGTTAGGAGTTTGTTGGTAGTGTAGAGGTCTTCAGTGATAGGAATCTAGAGATGTAGGGTGAAGATATACAAGAATTTTAAACTATCCAGAGGCAAAGGGTACATTAGTCTATACACTAAAGAAGTTATTGACAGTAAAGAAGCAATAGGGTGTGGGGATGCAGGCACAAAATAAGAATGAGCAAAACCAGTAATTAGATAGTGCAGGGGAAAAGTAACAGTACAAAGAACTTACAGCAATTTGTTATGTTTAGTATTGCTACAAGCAGGGAAGCAAGGCAGCAGGACTATGAGATCATGGAAGCAGCTACTGTGGCTTTCCCAGCCAGGGCAACTCTTGGGCTTCTTATGAGTATTAGATAAGGAGGGAGATCCTCAGCTACTGGTGACTCTTACCCTATATCAGAAGAATAGACATTAAGGACTTAAGGGAAAACATGTGATACTTCCTTGTGGCAGAACAGTATAATTCTTCATTCTTTTTATTCCCCCCTGGGAATCAGTTCACAACTCCACCAATGGTGCATTAGTGTCTTAGTCTTCCCACATCCCCTCCAACATTTATCATTTTCCTTTTCTGTCATGTTAGTCAATTTGAAACCTCAAAATGAGGGTGGTACCTCAGAGTAATTTTAATTTGCATTTCTCTGTTCAATAGGGATCTAGAACATTTTTTTCATATGATTATGGATAGCTTTGATTGCTTCATCTGAAAACTGCCTGTTCACATCCTTTGATTGGGCAATGACTTGTATTCTTATAAATTTGACTCAGTTCTCTATATATATTTGGGAAATGAGGCTTTTATCAGAGAAATTTGATGTGAATTTTTTTCACAGTTAAGATTACTGTGTATTTCCCTCCATCCCATTTCTCCTCCTATTTCTCCTACTCTTTCCTTTCATCCTGTCCATCTTTTTTTTTTTTTTTTTTGCTTTTTGGAGGGCAATTGGGGTTAAGTAACTTGCCCAAGGTTACACGGCTAGTATTTTTGTGTGGGTGTTGAGTGTCTGAATCCAGAACCGAACTCGGGTCCTCCTGACTCTGGGGCTGGTGCTTTACTCACTGTGCCACCTAGTTGCCCCGACCTTGTCCATCTTTAAAAGTGTTTTGCTTCTGATTACCACTTTCACCAATCTTCCTACCCTACTATCAGTTCCCACTTATTCTCTGACCCCTTTCCCCTCCTACTTTTCTTGAGATTTCTGTATCCAGCTGAGTGTGTATATTATTCCCTCTTTGAGCCAATTCCAATGAGAGTAAGGTTCAAGTACCCCCCCCCCCTGCACTTTTCCTAACTTCTCCTCTACTGTAAAAGTTCTTTTGTGCCTCTTTTATGTGAGGTAATGTACCCAATTCTGCCTCTTCCTTCCTCCTTCTCCTAGGGCTGTTCTCTTTATCACACCTTAATTTTATTTTTTAGGTATCATCCCATCATACTCACCTCACATCTATTCCCTCTATGTATACTCCTAACTGCCATAATAATGAGAAAAATTTTAGAAGGTATAAGTATCACCTTCCAATATAGGAATGTAAGTGGTTTAACCTTATTGCATCACTTATGATTTCTCTTTCCTATTTGCCTTTTTATACTTCTCTTGATTCTTGTATTTGAAAGTCTCATTTTCTATTTAGCTCTGGTCTTTTAATCAGGAATGCTTGAAAGTTCTTTATTTCATTCAATGTCTATTTCCCCCCTGAAGGATTGTACTCTGTTTTGTCTGGTGGGTGATTCTTGGTTTTATTTCTAGTTCCTTTGCCCTCTAGATTATCCTATTGAAGTCCCCTGATTCTTTAATGTAGAAACTGCTAAATCTTGTGTGATCCTAACTGTGACTCCATGATATTTGAATTATTTATTTCTGAATGCTTATAATATTTTCTTCTTGACCTGGAAGCTCTGGAATTTATCTATAATATTCCTAAGAGTTTTCATTTTTGGGATCTCTTTCAGGAAATGAGTAGTAAATTCTTTCAATTTCTGTTTTACCTTCTGGTTCTAGAATATAAAGGCAGTTTTTCTTCATACTTTCTTAAAAGATGACATCCAGGCTCTTTTTTTTAAATTGAAGCTTTAAGGTAGTATGATAATTCTTACATTTTTCTCTCCTTGATCTGTTTTCCAAATCAGATGTTTTTCCAACGATATTTTTCACATTTATTTTTATATATTATTTTCAAATCTATTTTTTCATTCTTTTTAATGTCTCATTGAGTCATTAGTTTCCACTTGCCCAATTGTAATTCTTTTTGGGGGATTTTGTTGTTGTTGTTTTTTGGAAGGGGGAAGACAGGGCGATTGGGGTTAAGTGATTTGCCCAAGGTCACGTGGCGAGTAAGTGTTAAGTGTCTGAGGTTGGATTTGAACTCAAGTCCTCCTGTCTCCAGGGCCAGGGCTCTATTCACTGTGCCACCTAACTGTCCCTCAATTTTAATTCGTAAGGAATTATTTTCTTCAGTGAGCTTTTGTACCTCCTTTCCCATTTCATCAATTCTGTTTGAAGGAGTTCTTTTCTTCAGCAAATTTTTGTACCTTTTTTTGTATTGGATCAATTCTGCTTTTTAAGGAGTTCTCTTCTAGATTTTTGTGACTCTTTTACCATTTGGCCTATTCTGGTTTTTTTTTTATTAATTAATTAATTTTCCATTTACTACATTCAATTCCACAAGTTTTTGTGTTTCAAATTTTTTCCTCTTCTCTTTCCTTCCCCCTCTCCAAGACAGCATGCAATCTGATACAGGCTCTACATATATACTCACATTAAACATATTTTCACATTAGTCATGTTGCAAAGAAGAACTATAACCAATGGAATGAGCCAAAGAAAAAAACAAAAAAGAGAGAAAATAGTGTGCTTCAAATGGCATTTAGATTCCATAATTCTTTCTCTGTATGTGCATAGCATTTTCCATCATGGGCTATTTGGAGTTGTCTTAGAACCCTGTATGTAGTGCCAATGCAATATTCACAGCACCAACGGTGACTATGGATATATTGGCACAGTTCTAAATTGCAAAATATAACAGACTCTCCATGTAGAAGACAGAAGCAAAACATTTATTTAGACACTAGAAAACCAAATCCCAATACCAGAAAGTCAAATACATCAAAGCAACAAAGAAGTTAATACACCACAACACAATAGGGAGCCACACCATCCTTTAACCTTCCCACAAATAAACACTCACAAGCCTAGCTGTCTCCTTGCCTTTGTCTTCTTTCCTTCCTCCATCAAACTGCTCTGACTTCCAGCTTCCTGTGGACTCTGCTCCACCCTTCAGCAAGCTTCTCCTATCACAGGCTCCATGTGATTACATTCAGTCTATTAGGGGGCAGGGAAGATCTTCAAATTCCCAGTACCATTACACTGCATTGTGGAGAAGAGCCAAGTCTATCAAAATTAGTCATCACACAATGTGGCTGTTAACTGTGCACAATATTTTCCTGGCTCTGCTCCCCTTACTCAGCATCAGTTAATATAAATCTTTCCAGGTTTTTCTGAAGTCTTCCTGTTCATCATTTCTTATAGCAAAATAGTATTCCATTACACTAATATACCACAACTTGTTCAGTCATTCTCTAATTGATGGGCATCCCTTCAGTTTTCAGTTCTTTGCCACCACAAAAAGAAAAAAATATAAATATTTTTGTACATGTGGGTTCTTTTCCCATTTGTATGCTCTCTTTGGGATACAGCCCTAGAAGAGATATTGCAGGGTCGAAGGGTATGCAAATTTTTATAGCCCTTTATGCATAGTTCCAAATTGCTCTCCAAAATGATTGGATCAATTCACAACTGCACCAACAATGCATTAGTGTTCCAATTTTATCACATCTTCTCTTCTAGCATTTATAATTTTCCTGTTTTGTCATGTTAACCAATCTGACAGGTATGATGTGGTACTTAAGAGTTGTTTTAATTTGTATTTCTCTAATCAATAGTGATTTATGAACATTTTTTCATATGACCATAGATATATTTAATTTCTTCCTCTGAAAACTGCCTGTTCATATGCTTTTACCCTATTTTGGTTTTAAGGTATTATTTTCTTCAGTACTTTTTTGTACCTTCTTTACCAAGCGTTGATTCTTTTTTCATGACTTTCTTTCATCACTGTCTTTTCTTTTTATTAATTTTTCCTCTACTTTTCTTATTTCATTTAAAACATTCTTTTGGAATTCTTCCAGGACTTCTTTTTTCATATTTTTTCTGTGAGGCTTTGGATTTGACAGTTTCAACTTTGTTGTCTTCTTCTGAGTTTGTGTTTTGATCTTCTCTGTCACCATAATAACTTTCTGTGGTCAGGTTCTTTTTCTTTTCTTCTTTTATTCATTTTCTACCCTATTTCTCAACTTTTAGTTTTATTTTAATTTGTACTATACTTCTGGTGTGACGGGGGCACTGTCCTGAGCTTCAGCTTTTTTATACAGCTGTTTTCAGAACTAGCTCTGAAGATCTGTAAGTTTTCATTTCTTCCAAAGTGCTATGCTCTAAGGAGAGATGTGTTTGCTACTCTCTTGGCGGTCTGTGAGCAACCACATGGACTCTTTTCTTCCACAGAACTGTGACCAGGATCCCGGCTGCAAGCTCTGGTGAGTTTGTGCTCCTCCTCACTTTGGGATTGTGACTCAGCACTGAGACCTGGATCCATATATAGGAAATGGAACAGAATCCTTCATGTAATGCCAGCAAAGGGATGCCTGTAAACTCCTGACCAGTTGTCTGATCCCATCACCATCTATGGGCTGAGAGCTCTGGAAGACACTGCTGCCAGTTTTGTTGTCCCCAGGGCCTGCTGTTGTCTTATTGGGTGTTGCCTATGCTGGACTGTTCTCTACTTTCACCCTGCTGATCTTTTAGGTTGTCTTAGACTGGAAAATTGTTTTGCCCCATCCTTTTCAGATTATGCTGTGCCAGAATTCATTTTGAGGCATTATTTTAAAGTTTTTTGGTGGGGAATTTGGGATAACTCAGGCAAGTCCCTGCCTTTTCTCCACCAAAAATTTTAATTTAATTTTTAGTTCTAAATTTTTCCTACCCACCCTCCCATCCTCTACCCATTGAGGAGGCAAGATAAGCAATGCCCATTACAAATGAGAATAGTCCAGCAAAATAAATCCTGCATTAGTCATGTCAAAAAAGATAAAGAGATGGGAAGGGGGTAAGGGGGAAAGAGAGAGAGAGAGAGAGAGAGAGAGAGAGAGAGAGAGAACAGAAAATATACCAATTTGTACTCTGAGTCCATCAACTTTCTCTCTAGAGGTGAATAGCATGTTTCATCACGAGTCCTTCAGAATTATGATTGGTCATTATATAGTACCACTTATTTATGAGCTTCATCAATATATAGTTACAGGAGGTTTTAAAAATAACTACATACTCAAGATGGAGTAAGGCTGAATAATTTATTCTAGCTATACTGAATTTTGCTCTTGTTCTGTTTCTCTAGGCCACACCTGAGTATGGAGCCAACTGTAGGTCCAGCCAAGTGCTTGGGCTGCAAGTACTCCATAGAATAGTTTGTGATGCAGTTTAAATTGGACAAGACAATCTGCAGGAGTAACAGTTCTAGTTGAGGGTCCAGAAAAAAAATAAAGCTCCCTGCCACCCCTTCTCTTTGGCAAAAAGGTCATTTGTCATAAAGTGACAATTGGAATGGAATAAAATCAAGAGTGGTGCTCATGACCCAGGAGTACTGGCTGTCAATATAGAAGTATCAGGATCCCAAGGACAAAACAGGTAAGTGTAGTCTAAGGTTGAGCAAGAGTCCAAGGAAAAGAGTGTCCAAATGGGTTGGAATTTGTATGAGAAGTGCCTTTCAAACCTGACTTGATTAATTTGAATGATTGCCAATGTACTTTTAAGCCCTAGAGTCTAGAACAGGCCTGCACAACTTGTGGCCCACTTGTGGCAGGCCAAAGGATTTCAAGCAGCCCACAAAAAATGTACAGGAAAACATTCTTTATGTGTAGAGGAAATCCTTTGGCTGGCCACAGGTTATGCAGCCCTGGTCTCGAACTAAGTCTGCCTTCCTCCCTTCTTCCCCTGTGATCTTTTGAATGTACTTCATCTTTGTATAGCTTCTTTTATATATTTATTAAAGTTTTCCCATCTTTGTTTTTTTGTTATTTTAATAATAGTTTATTTTTTCCTAATTGCATGTAAAAACAAATTTTTAACTTTTTTTAAAATTGTGAATTTAAAATTCTCTTTTTCCTTTTCTGTTCTCCTCCCTCCCTGAGATGGTAAGTAATTTGATATGGGTTATACACGTGCAATCATATAAAACCTATTTCCAAATTAGTCATGTAGTGAAAGAAAACGGACAAAAAAACCACAAAAAAAGAAGTGAAAAATTACAGCTTCTTTTATTGTTACTGATGTTTATGCAGCCATTTGTAATGGGAATGCAAATTTGGAAGATCTTCCCTGCCCCTAGGCTAAAATGCACCTGAAGCCTGGGGAGGGAGGCTTATTTTTCAGTAGATACTTTTTGATTGACCAGTGGGTCAATAAGGTTGTTACATTCTCTGAGCCAGGAGAAGGCTATATAAGCCCTGATGTGTAGCTTTGTTTTGGGACTCACTTTGAGAAGTATTCTGTGATTTGATCTGAATTCTGGGAAGCCGTTGTTGAGAGTCCCCTGGCTTTGAAAAACCCAGAATGTGGAAACCCAGATGTTGACTGGGTATGGATGTAATGGTTGGACAGTTTGGAAATCTGTCTACTTGATGTTTCTGTCTTGATAATTATGCCTGTATACTTTGAGGTTCAGGGTGCTGACCTTTTCTCCTGAACAAGGTAAACGATATATGTGTGACTGATTAAAGTAAGCTTGTTAACCCATTTTGAGTTGCTTTCCTTTAACAAAGCAGATCCAAGAACCTGTGGTAGCTGCAAACCCTGAGGACGCTTGGGGTGCTTGCTGCTACAAACTGGCGTCAGGAACAGGATCTGC
>NW_027186492.1:12809038-12833817 GCF_028583685.1 Petaurus breviceps papuanus | reverse complement strand
GGAGGAGAAGGAGCCCAGGAGTTCGGAATTCAGCCACAGGAAAAGATAAGAACTGAGCAGCAAAGCAGGGGCACTGAGTGTGTTTCCTGGCTGCTTCCCACAGTTTGGGACCCTGGGGGAGGATGGACTTGTGACTATGGTGGGTGGGATGAAGTGCCTTGGATCCCCAGGGACCCCACCTTGTTGGTTTTGTTGCCCAGCCCCCTGTCTGTGCTTGGAGGCAGGGGCTGGAGCTGTGTGAGGGGAAGGATACCCCTCCCCCCCCAGAGAACTTTATTTGAACTCTTGTTTTGAATTGAGGTAATAATGCTATGTACTTTGTGTTTGTTTAAGGCCCAGTGGCCACTTTGGTAACTTTAGTTCTGTACCTTGAAAATGTGACCTAAGAGATGTTTAGTGCTAATTCAAAAGTAAATTGTCTATGCTATGGGCATGAAAGATCTTGGGGCCAAATGTAATGAGAATGTAAATTTTGAAGATCTTCCCTGCCCCTAGGCTAAAGTGCACGTGGAGCCTGGGGTGGGAGGCTTGTTCTTCAGTAGATAATTTTTGATTGGCCAGAGGGTCCAAAAGGTTGTTACATTCTCTGAGCCAGGAGAAGGCTCTATAAGCCCTGATGTGTAGCTTTGTTTTGGGACTCACTTTGAGAAGTATTCTGTGATTTGATCTGAATTCTGGGAAGCCGTTGTTGAGAGTCCCCCGGCTTTGAAAAACCCAGAATGTGGAAACCCAGATGTTGACTGGGTATGGATGTAATGGTTGGACAGTTTGGAAATCTGTCTACTTGATGTTTCTATCTTGATAATTATGCCTGTATACTTTGAGGTTCAGGGTGCTGACCTTTTCTCCTGAACAAGGTAAACGATATATGTGTGACTGATTAAAGTAAGCTTGTTAACCCATTTTGAGTTGCTTTCCTTTAACAAAGCAGATCCAAGAACCTGTGTGAGCAGGCACCCTGGGGACATTGGGGTGCTTGCTGCAACACCATTTCTACCAGTAATATAGTTCAGGTGCTGCCTACAAAAATAACTGTTAAAGAGAGGATTCCAGTCAATTTTCCCATGGCTAGGATATTCCACCCAAGAATAGAGATCTATTCCTAGTGGTGACATTTAAGAATCAATATTTCTCTGGTCCTAATGTCAAAGATTACACAAAGGCAACTCAAATAGAATCATAGTTGGGTATTTAGTTTATTTATAATGTCACCTGTTGTTTTTCTTCTAGGGTAGTTGATTAACAAAGTCAGAAATATTGACCTTAAGTTGCAGGAAACTCAGCCCTCCCCTTCTTCCTCTCCCCCACTCTACCCCCCCCCCAAAAAAAAAGGAAAGAGAACTCTCTCTGGGAGAAGATATGTTTATTTTGGGATGAACAAAAAGAAAGGAGGCCTTTTCTGATATTTTTGCTTGGGGATCCACAATTTAAACTGACTTTATTGTACTTAGGTTTTGGGACTGCTCTAAGGAAGACTCCTCACATAGAACTGACTCAAACAAAGCAACAATAGAGTCTTTGAAAACCTTCTTGAAATTCTTCCCAATAAATAGATAAAATGTGGGAGAAAAGAAAATGTTAAATGAGAGAGTAATGACTGTAAGTATTGCAATTAGTTTTGTGACTATTGTTTCAGTCTCATTGATGAGTAAACCCTGGTAGACATGGTAGGGCATCCAACAGACAAAGAAAGAGCTAATGAAAGTCACCATAACCTTAAAGGGTTTGCCAGACTTAATAAGGCCCCTATGCCTCATCTCCTGGGCTATTCTACCGTAACAGAATATAATGGTGAATAATGGCAGAAGAAAACCCAGCAAGAGGCGACTAATGTATAAGGTCATGTGGACCCTTTTCTTCAATGCCTTGGTCTCCTGACCTTTCCAGCTATTGAATAAAGCATAGTTGTTTTTGCAGGTCACTACTCCATTTATGTTTTTTTGGGTCTCTCGGAATGCCATATAGGGAATGCTGAGGACAGTGGCACAAATCCAAATCCCTATGAGAGTGATGGAAGCCCAGTGGGTGCTTCGGTGTTGCTGGGACCACACTGGATAAAGAGTAAGAGCATAGCGATCAAGACTGATGGCACACAGAATAAAAACAGAGGCAAACATTCCCAAGGAAAAGGTGCTGTTGAAGACTTTGCACATGACAATCCCAAAGCTCCAGTGATTACCTTGAAGATAGGAGATGACCATGAAAGGCAAAATCAGTGAAGAAATAAGATATGAGACAATGAGATGGAAAAAGAAGAGAGTATTGACTGTCTTTTTCATCTTGAATCTTAGCACCCATAAATAAAGTCCGTTGGCTATGATACCAATAGTGAATGAGATGGATAGGAGGACAACAACGAGGTTAGTTACTGAGAGGGGAGCAAGGAAACTGATGTTTCTTCTTAGTGTGGTCATGTTGATCAAGTAATCAGTAGTATTATTCAGATCCATAACTTCCTGTGGCACTGTGGTACCTGGGGTGAAAGGAAGGAAGAAAATGAGAAAAAAAGAAACCATATCCAGACTTTTTTTTTTTTTTCTTAAAACAGTATTGCTAAAAAACAAAAACCAAAAACCCCCAGCATTATTGTGAATGGGCCAGTTAGTCAGTAGGCATTTATAATGCTTAGCATTAAGAAGTGCTTACTATGTACCAGGTACTATGTTAAACACTGAAGATGAAAATAATACCACTCTGTGTATATTACAACCATTATACTCCCCATTCTTCCCATGGATGCTATTTGTGTTTCTGTGAGAGTGTGCATTGGACTTAGGGAGAGAATGCTTTGTCAGTACTGTCTTGCTATGTCTTTGCTAAGAGCCTCACTCTTTCCTCTAGAGTCATTGAAATCCAATGGCAGGACAAAGTCAAGATGACTGGCAATGGTCCAGAATGCAATGGGGTGGCCTTAGCCTTTCTAAGTTAAGGTCTTTACCAGGTCTCAGTTTGTCTGAGGCAAGGCCCATTCAATGACTAAGGTCTAGTTAGAATTGAGACAAAAGATGGCCTGATTTACCATCACAAGAGTATCGATTTGGGAGGAAAAGGCCCTCAAAGTTTCTAAGGAGAAACATTTGCTATTTACATTCATTCAAAGATATCATAACCTAAACAGAGAGGCACAGAGACTTGGCTTGGGACCTATTATTGGGCATTCAATGAAAGCCAAAGTGATTTGGGTTCAAAGGCTAGTCAGGTAGCTCTATTTGAAACACAATGGGCTTTTTAAAAGCCTTTTTTTTTTTTAGAACTGTATTTCAAGAAATCATAAATGGAAGCTGCACAGGGCAAAAACTAAATTGTCCTGGCTTTTTTTGGGGAAAAAAGATAATAAAAATAAATAATAAATAGAACCAAGTAAATAAATAATCCAAAAAATCTAGACTCCAAACCACAAAATATCTTATAAAATGTAAGCAAGTAAAATTATGCTCCTATGGACAGAGCATCCACATGAAAGGATATAGTGCCCCAAATAGAAGGAGGGACCACATGTGGCAAGGGAACAAGAAGAGGGAGAAGGAAGATGAAGAGAAAAAAGGAGAAGAAAGAAGAAATAATAATAATAATAGTAATAATAATAATTGCAGCATTCTCCAACTTCTACTTTAATTACCAGGTTAGGTCCCCACAGGGAAGCTACTACTGCTCCCAGAGTTATAGAGATAACTCTCAGAGACTCTGCTTCTACTGTAAGTCCTGAGTGCCAAATGCAGCAGTGCCCACAGACATTCATTCAGCAGTCTCAAATATTTTTTTCTGCCAGAGGTATTTGCTCAGATTATATGATAGGGATAGTTAATCCACAGTGTTCTCCTAAAAACATGGTTCACTCCATCCCAGAAATAGACACAGCATCCATGGGAGGAGTAAACTTAAACTCAGCCCATAACAGTAGTAAGACACATGTATAAGAAGAAATATATATGGCTTTTAACTCACAACACCTATTCTGTAAGTCCTTCTCTCTGTGCAGAGACCTAGTGTAGAACCCTGTGCTGTTTATTCTTTGTTCTTAAAGAGGACCAGTACCATCATGGAGTTGGATTTAAGTGGGGTAGAGCTTCACACATCAGCTCTCTTCCAGTGGCAAAATAAAGTCAAGAGATCCAGTGATGGCCTCAGATGGAAGGCAGCCTCAGAGGTGAAGGCAATACTGGGGGTTCTGGGAAAGAAGCAAATGATAGCATTATATTAAAAGTACAAATAATAATAACATAATAATGAGAGGCTATTGCAATATAATTGGCTAAGTTCCACTGCATTAAAACTAGAATAATTTGAGCAATAGAAAAACAAAATTCTGAATTACTGTCCCCCTGAGGTAATATATTCCAGGAACCTTTTATAAAGGAAATGAAAGAAATACGAAAATTGAAGGACATGAAAGTAAAGCTAGTTTTCTCAGTATTTGAGCTGTTTCAGTGAATTCTGGGTCAACATTCAAGAGAACTAAAGATATTATGTACTGTTATCAAGATGGCTTTGCTTCTTGACAATCATGTAATTTTTAAGAACTGATTATATTGTATTAGGCTAATGTTACAACATCTTACAATCAGATTAATATGAATAATATAAACAAATGTTGATAAGATTATATGCTAATATTTAGTTTTTAATTATGAGTTGATACAAGAATAGGGTTAATTCTTTTATCTAGCATTAGATTACCCAGCATCCACCTAGAGTACACTGACCAAATATTTATTGACCAGATACTGAAAGATTATTAAAGAGTCTTCTAAATCTTAAAAGAAGGATGAAATTTTGTTTAGTATAGTTTAAGTTTATTTAATTTAATTCAAATGATTAAATTTATATTTAGTTGCATTTCAATTCTTTGAAAATTGACATATATAATATATAAATTTCTCTCTTAATAAAAATATTTGATTAACTTAAGTACTCCATTTGATGACTAACTGTAATGATTAAAAGGAAGCTTGTAGTAGTATTATAAATGGAAATCCATGACTACATTGAAAATGTAGTAGGAACGATAGTATATATTATCCCTGAACCAACAAACAATGTATTTACTTTTTGATCACCCTAATTAAAGTAGAGGTAAATGATATTTTTTTCAGTGAGCAGAAACATTCTCAGTTTGTATACAGGGAAAACAAATACGTGACTTGTCCGCAATCTCGTTGCTACTAAATGTGAGTGCTGGGACGTGAACTCAGTTATCTTCGCTCCAAATCCAGCACTTTGTCCATAGTAAACATAATGACCTTGATATTAATGTGACAATTACAAAATACAGGTGTCTCAAAAATCTTAATGCAGCTTCAAGATCTAATAACTTTAAAATGCACTAAGACTTTTGGGACATCCTGTATATAATTATATTCTTACCAAATATAAGATTATATTCCATGATATTTAGAAAACATATTATTATTATTATATTCCAAAAGAGTATCCATGTTGGAATTTGAGCTAAACTAGTTTATGTTATTAATGAAGCCTTTGTGTGTGTATATGTGTGTATATATACACACATGTGTATCTGTTCATACAATGACAGAAAGAAGTATTTGTTTTCAACCTATTTCCATGCATTATTTTACCAAACCTGACATTAATAATGATAATGATAACTAATATTATGTAGCACTTTCTATGAGCCAGACACTTTGCTAAGTGCTTTACAATTTTTATATCATATGGTCATCATAACAACTCTGGGAGATGGGTGCTATTATCCTCATTTTACAGATGAGAAAATTGAGGCAAACAGAGGTCAAATCACAACTAGTAAGTATCTGAGGCCAAATTTAAACTTACTGTAGTGTAGACCCAGGGCTCTAAGTATCACCCAGCTGCCCTCTAGCATTTAGCTTAAGACAGTAATGTTGATGATCACCTTATCTCTCCAAGGAATAAAATTCTTAGTTCTTTCTCCTCAAAACTCTCTCTGCTGGAAATGTTTACTAGACTTTGAAGTACTATTATCAGTGGTGTCAGAGACTCACTTGTACTACCCTTTCCACCTTTCTTTGTGGGGTCACTGGAGAGTTCCCCTTCCATATTAAAAAACTTTGAAATTCCCTTATCTGACCAAAATCTGTTGTCATTCCACATTTCCCTTTCCCTTGAAACCCAAACCCTGTTCTTTGTCTTCATGGACCCACAACCTCTCCAGCCCTCAGTTCTTTCAGGTTATCACCCTATCTCCTTCCTTCCTTATCTTGATCTCTATGTGAACCCAGGTTAACTCTACACTGTCCTCTTCCCTCTCTCTAAGTCACCTGCCTCCTTATTTTTCTTGCCAAGCCTCAGCCTCAAGGCTCCTTACAACTTACTCCCTCCAACGATTGTGTCCATCCAGGGACACTGGTGTCCTTGATGTTCCTGTATCCTTACTGTCTCTTCCCCATGCCTGAAATTCTCTGTGTCTTGATCTTCATTTCCTAGCTTCCCCAACTTCCTTCGAGTCCCAGGTAGAATACCGCTTTCTAAAGGCCTGTCTCTAATTCACCCTGTATATCTCTTGTTTCTAAATAACTGTTTTCATGTTATCTTCCCCACTAGACTGTGAGCTCTTCGAGAACAGGTAATGGGTTTTTTTTTGGCCTTTCTTTGTATCCTAAGCATTTGATAGATAATAAATGCTTATTGTTTGACAGACTGACTTGAAATTCCCTCCAAATGCCTCTTCCATTTTGAATTCAATGCTGGATCCTTTCTCCTGGTTCTCCTTTCACTGCAAGTACTATTATTCTAATACCTTCTTTAATGGAAAGGAGGTAGAGAGGTAAGCAGACAACTCAATTTTTTGGTAATTATTTTATTTATTTCATTAAATATTTCTTAATCACATGTAAAAAAGGTTAACATTCATTTAAAAAAGTTTTGAGTTCCAAATTCTCTCCTCCACTTCTGCTCCTTCCCCATCTTTGAGAAGGCAAACAATTTGATATCTATTATACATGTGAAGTCACACAAAACATATTTCTATATAAGTAATGTTGGAAAGAAAACAGAAACAAAATAAAACAATAAAAATAAAGTAGAAAAAAGTATGCTTCACTCTGCAATCAGAGATCATCAGTTCTCTCTTTGGAGGTAGATAGTATCTTTCACCATGGGTCCTTTGGAATTGATTTGGATTATTATCTCAATCAGAGTAGTTAAGTCTTTCACAGTTGATCATTATTACAGTTTTGTTGTTACTGCATACAATATTCTTCTGCATTTTTTCTTAGGGAGCTCATTAATGACTTGTTTAATTTTGTTTTCTAATATAGAGTTAAGTATTCTATTTCCTCTTCTGTTAATCTGGGCAATTTATATTTTTGTAAATATTCACCAATTTCACTTAGATTGTCAGTTTTACTGGAATGTAATTGGCCAAAATCACCCAGTAACTGCTTTAATTTTATCTTTATTGGTGGTCCGTTCACTTTTTCATTTTTGAGACTAATAATTTGGTTTTTTCTTTCATTTTAAAAAATAATATTAACCAATGGTTATCTATTATATATATATATATTTTCCATAAAACTGTTTCCTAGTTTTGTTTATTGGTTCAATGATTTTCTTACTCTCAATTTTTTAAATCTCTCCTTTGATTTTCAGGATTTCTGTTTTGTTGTTTAATTGGGGATTTAAAATTTGTTCTTTTTCTATTTTTTTAGTTGCATTGCCAATTAATTGATCTACTCTCTCTCTTTTATTGGTGTATGCATTAAGAGATATAAAATTCCCCCTAAGCACTGCTTTGGGTTCATTCCCCAAATTTTAGAATGTTGTCTCGTTATCATTCTCCTTAATGAAATAATTGATCATTTCTATGATTGTTTTTTGACTCCTTCGTTTTTAGGATTATATTATTTAGTTTCCAATTAACTTTTAATCTATACTTCTATGACTTTGTTGAACATATTTTTTATTGCATTATCGTCTGAAAAGGATGCATTTAATATTTTTGCTTTTCTGCAATTGGTTGTGAAGTTTTTATACATGGTCAATTTTTGTGAAGGTACTATGTACAGTTGAAAAAAAGGCATAGGCCTTTCTATTCCTATTCACTTTCCTCCAGAGGCCTAACTTATCCAATTTTTCTGAGATTCTATTCATCTCTTGGACTTATTTCTTATTTATTTTATGGTTAGATTTATCTAAGGAGAAAGTTGAGATCTCCCAGGAGTATAGTTTTATAGTCTATTTCCTCCTGTGATTCATATAATTTTTCTTTTAAGAATTTGGATGCTATGCCATTTGGTGCATTATATGTTGAGTATTAATGCTACTTCATTGTCTATGATTCCTTTTAGCAAGATATAGTTTCCCTGCTTATCTCTTTTAATTAGGTCTATTTTTGCTTTTGCAAAAATTCTTAAATTTCAAAGTTGAAATTTTAAAAATTATTAAATACAAAAATTCTTAAATTATATCTCCTCTAACAATTTCCTGGGTTAATTGTTTTTTCTATGAGATAGTTCACATTTTCTTCTATTTTTTCATTCTTTTGACTTTGTTTTATTGTCTCTTGATGTCCCGTGGAGTCATTAGCTTCCATTTTATCAATTTTATAATTTTTTAGGAACTATTTTCTTCATTGAATTTTTGTATCTCTTTTTTTATTTGGTCACTTCTGTTTTAAGGTGTTTTCTTCTTTTTTTGTGCCTTTTTTTTTTTTACCAAGCTGTTAATTATCTTTTCATAATTTTCTTACTTTGCTTTCATTTCTTTGCCTGATTTTCCCTCTACCACTCTTATATGATTTTGAAAATAATTTTTTAGCTCTTCTAGGAATTCTTGTTGAAACTGTGTCCAATTCATGGTTTTCTTGTAGTTGTTTTTACTTCATTGTCTTCTTCTGAGTTTGTGTCTTGATCTTCCCTGACACCATAGTAGCTTTTTAATAGCCAAGTTCTGTTATTGTTGTTTGTTCACTTCTCCACCCTATTTCTTTTCTTTTTTTTGAAGGGGGGAGAGCAGGGCAGTTGGGGTTAAGTGACTTACCTAAGGTCACACGGCTAGTGTTATGTGTCTGAGGCCGTATTTGGACTCTGGTCCTCTTGACTCCAGAGCTGGTGCTCTAGTCACTGCACCACCTTGCTGCCCCTCCACCCTATTTCTTGATTTTGAACTTTAAGATGGAGGTGTAGTGTCTCAGGTTTTAGGCTTTTTCACACTGCTGATCTAGTCTTGGAGGTTTGAAAGTTTTTGGTGCTTCCAAGGTGGTGTAATCTGGAGAGAAGTTTAGTCACTTCTCTCTGGGTCTGCACTCTGGCCTTTATCTGGTAAGGGCCTCTGACCCTTTAGGATTATAATTGATACTGCTCCTCTGAGATTCTTATCCCTTGGGATTGGAAGTGATTCTCAGGGTTACCACTCCCCCTCTACCAAAAGCTCTCTTCCTTGCCCTTGAACTATGACACAGAAGTGGTGTATAGACAATAGAATTACCAAAGAGTAGCCTCTCAGGACTTCTACTCCCTCTTTGTTGAAAGGGCTCCTTTATGCCCTTGAACAATGACTTAGAAGTGGGTATGGACAATGGAATTGTCAAACAATGTCTGGTCCTGGGTGAAACTGTCACTTATACATTTTTTTTTAAAGCAATCAGGGTTAAGTAACTTGCTCCTAAGCAATTGGGGTTAAGTAACTTGCTCAAGGTTACATGGCCAGGTGTTTCTGGGTGGGTGCTAAGTGTCTGAGCCCAGGATTCGATCTCCAGGTCATCCCAACACTGGAGCCGGTGCTCTTACTCGCTGTGCTACCTGGCCGCCCCCACTTATACATTTTTAAGGGACTTGATTTTTTTTTAACTCTATGAAGTGAGCTATCCTATTTTAAGGTGAAGAACTTTTTCGTAAAGTATTAAATGCTGATAAAAATACCTTCTATATTGTCAATCCACCAGCCTCAGTTCTGGGCTTCTACTGTCAAACGGGCAAATTGTACAGTGGGTGGGTGCTCTGGGTTGGTGGGTGTCAGATCTTGGTGGTGGCAAAAATAGAATCTGGAAGTGGGCTCTCATCTGGCGTTATTGAAGCAAGAATCATCAGAAAGAAAAGCAGAACATTAAATTTCACATTGAGTTTTAAAAGATGAGGTCAGACTGAAAAAAAAGAAATAGGTCTTTTCAAGGCTGAAAAGATGAAAGGTGATAGTAAACATACCTAGGTTTATAATCTCAAGAAGGGTGTTTTTAAAATCACGGCCTTGCTCCCCAGTCTTAAAATAGCTGCTACCTTTTGTTCCCATTCCCATTACTCCAGGACCTTTGAAGCACATAATTTTAGAACAACAACAAAAAGATAATACTGCTTTCTACTCAAGATAGTGCATTTCTGCAGCATTCATTTAACTTGGACCGGCAGTTCTTATGTTCTCTCTACTCAGTTCCTGGGCCTACTAGTTCAAATCTGTGTTAAATCCATTGTCCTGATTTTTTTCCTAAGTAAGCATTCTCTCTATACCAATGAAATCACAGGTACAGTCACTCTCTCTATGGTTTCTCACCTCTCCATTGACAATGGAAAACATACATTCAATAAAAGCTACAAATATTAATTATGTTTTGGCTACATACAAGTCAACTACCATTAAGTGTTTATTAAGTAAGTGCTATGTGAAAGAAAGAACCAGCATGGCATAGAGGCTAGTAAGTTGGAATTAGAAACACATGAGTTAAGCCCTGCTTCTAACATATACTAGCTCTGTGACTGCAGGCAATTTATTTAATTTCTCAGTCTGCCCCCCATCCTCCTCCCCCACAACTGCCTAAATTATAGAATAGTTGTTGATTAGCATTCATGGTGGGAGTTTCCACATGGTATAGCTTTCTATACCATTGAAATTGAAGGTCTGCCCCACCCCCCTCCAATGTAAAAAGTCATGTGCTAGATCAAAGCAATTGCATGACTCTAGCAGAGAAGCTGCATATTTTTAGCAGCCAAAATTGGGTTTATCTGTATGTGACCTGCAATCTCTGGTCTTTCATAAATTTTATATTCATACACATACACATATACATGCACATACACACATATAGACACACACATATATGTATTATATACACACATATACTGGTTATATCTTGGAGTATAACCCTGAGAAACAATGTCACTTTTTTTTTTTTTAACCATAGTTCTTTGGCCTCCTTCCACTAATGTTCTACTGGCTTGCCTCAATGTGGTTTGGAAGTAATCCTGGGTTCCTGAAGATGATATTATAGAAATGTAAGATCTGGTAGATTCTACTAAGCTGGAAAGACTTCTTCTCTGCCTGCCAATGGACCATGACTGTTATCAGGAAACCATGGAAGTATTCAGAGGGCTAATCCTCAGGTGATGAATATTTTGGCCATGTACCCATTTAAACGTTATGCAAAGGTACAGGGAGTCGTGATCTCCTCTGGTGGAGTGAGTAGTACCCTCGTATGTGAAATCACAAATCCTTGAAATGTTCATCTAAGTTCAATGGAGGAAAGAAACCTTTTCTTTTTAAAGCTCTTTCTAGTAGTCCCAATGCCTTGCTAAGAACTGAGTACTTTGAGCTCATGTTAAGTTGCTTGATTGATGCTGTATTTTTTAATGGGCTTCGTTTTCAGCTTTCTACATTCCTTAAACAAAATCAGAGCACCAAAGAGCTGGAAGGGAACTTTCATTTCATCTGTTCCAGTGCCCTTATTTTATAGATGAAGAAGCTAAGGTTCAGAGAAGTTATGGAACTTACCCACAGTTTTATGGCATAGTAGAGGCAAATTTAGGACTAAAACCCAGTTTGAAAAAAGGGTCTGTAATTATATTAGAAATTGTGGAGAACTCCTAGAGTGGGAGCTCTTTTTGCCAACACTGATCACAGCCAGTCTATGATTGAGAAGATAAGTCCTAGGAAGTTGACTAAACTACATTTAGTAATGGCAGATGTTATTATATGACTGCACAACATTGCCTAATAAAACGTTTCTAAAGGAATTTTAACCAGGAAACTTTCTCTTCATCTTATACTTAGGTCAACCAAAATTTATCAGACACATAAATAATTTCTTAGGACCCAGAGCTTTCTTCCTCACAAAAATCTCTTCAAAGCTGTCAATATTAGCATTCAAGGACTGAATTGTTAGGTATTGGATAATTCTCCTTAGAGATAATTTCATCATTTCACATTCAGACAATATAATAAAAAATTTACTTACCTAGAAAACATACAGGCAACTAATGAAATATGACTGCTTCTTCTGTCTGGTGTTGTACTAGAGCCTGTTCAATTTTCCAATTTACTATTTGGTCATGTGGTTTCAAAGAAAGAACATGTGGAAACTGAGAATATTACCAAACTTTGATGTAGCAATAGTTTGAGGTAAAAAGAGTGCTGAGACAGAAGTAAAGTGTTCAAGTAGAGAGAACATCTGCCTGAAATCATGAGTTGATAAATGCGTACAGAATACAACTACACTGTTTGTGGGCAATAGTTCGGGTGATTCTGTGTCCTAAATGCTAATCCTGGCTCTTTCACTTAGTTTACCTGTGTGACCTTGGACAAGTCAAGCATAACTCTAAGGATTTTTCTTAACCTGAGAAATGGAGATATGAATACCTATCCTGCCTGCCTCACAAGACTGTTGGGACTATTGGAATGAGATGACAGATATGGTAGGGTTTTGAGAATCACAAAGCACTATGCAAGTGTAAAGTTTTTTTTTTTTTTTGCCTTTTGGAGGGCAATTGGGGTTAAGTAACTTGCCCAAGGTTACATGGCTAGTTTTTTTTTGTGTGGGTGTTAAGTTGTAAAGTTTGTTTTTTTTAAAGCAATTGGGGTTAAGTAACTTGCTCAAGGTTACACGGCCAGTTATTTCTGGGTGTGGTGCTAAGTATCTGAGCCCGGATTTGATCCGCAGGTCATCCCGAAACTGGGGCTGGTGCTCTTACTTGCTGAGCCACCTGGCCGCCCCGTAAAGTTTTTTTTTAATGATTAAATAGAAAATGTGAATAATCTGATCAGATTCCACTCATCTATATTTCCTGATTTGTAGGTGTAAGACAAACACAGCACATGGGAGGGCTGCTAGCCCAGGTTCACTTGATCTGGTCAGACAGGAAAGACAATAAGAAGGGGTTAATAATCTTACTTTATTCTAGTCTAGTTTTCTCAGAAGAGGATTGCTGATAATGGGAGCACAAACTCCTACAGTATTCCCTAGTCACCCTTCTCACAGGGGCCAGTATGAAAGGGGAGGGGCAATTACCCCTACGTCTCGATGGGGTTAGTCGAGACAGGTACAACTAATGCATTCCCCAAATCCCTTCAAGCCTCAATGGGGGCCAGTTGAATCAAACACAGATTCCCCCTAAGCCTTGATGGGGGCCAGTCAAGGCACACACAGCATTTGTGCATTCAACCCTACGGTTCCCCATTCACTAGCCAATGACCACCCGTTTTATAGGGTCAACAGACAAAGAAGGCATATTGCCAAGGGGTGATTTCATAAGGGTTTCATTAAGATTTGGAATTATCATGTCAACTCAGCACAGCACACACACACTACATGTTTCTGACTTTAAGCACAAATGTTCATATTGTTGCAAGGTTATATAAAGATGCACAAGCATGATAGAGATGTTTTGAACCTTAACTATGGGAACTCATATTTAACACCTGGGAACAAGAGATTGTTATGGTTATGGGTCCTGGGAAACTGAAATCTAAGGAATAATAACAAAAAGCCACTTCACACAAATTAAAATCCACCTTAATTAGACTAAAATTCACCTTACTTACAGTAGGGCTTCAGTAACAAGCTGTTCGGTAACAAGATAAGCTGTTCCTTACCATGACTGAACTTATTATTGCAGAACAGTGGTGGAAATAGATACATCATCTATGGAAACCAGAAAGTTCTATACAAAACACCATAGAACTTGAAGAGAATAGTATCACTACCATCTGGGAACAACGACATGGGAGCTAGCTGTAGCAATACAGGACAAAGGTCACCAGCTTTAGCCTCACTTCTCCAGTGTTGTTGCTAAATGAAGCTCCAGAGTTATTTGCATGCATCTGGCCCTTACTCTGGAGGAATGATGGGAACTGCAACATATGTGCTCATTCCAACCTAAATATTAAGCAGGCCTAAGGGAGCTTTTCTTAAGAGGGAGTAGGGTTGAAAGACTTTGATCTGAGGGACCTATTCTGTTCTGAACAGTCATTTCTATGGGCCCAAAAGAGCTGAAAATCTGCTGATTCACCAAAGTCTATTTAAGCCAAGGCAGTTTCAGAAGTGATAACAATGAAAATGGTGCCAGCAGATGGCAGCATCTCTGTGGAGAAGCCGCAGCAGCAGGCGGATGCTTTGGAGGCAGTGAGGCACAGAGTGGCTGAGAGCCTGAGCTGATAAAGTTGTAAGGTATCCTAGGTGGAACTGAATCCAAAAGAGGGAGCTTCTTGGAGAGAGTTCTCTCTTCCACTGGTAGCATAGAAATTTGTGGGAGATTGTGCTCCCCCTTTAGCAAGTGGGAGATTTTTCCATGTTATTTGCTATTCTATTTTGTTTAAATACATATTACTTTTAATTTGCATTGTTTGGTATAAAGTATTCCATCACTGCATTAGTGCTCTAAATCTAAGATACCCTGAATAGTGCCATGAATCTTGATGGAACTGAGGCTGTATTTAATATTTTCATTCCCTTAAATACAGTTATAGCCCTTGTCAAAGTTGCTCATATGAGGTGAAGGACATGGGTATATTTTAGGTAATTTTTCGCTTCTCTGGTCATTTCTTTCTCTAAGAATCTGGCAACTTCACTATAGTGCAAGCATATGGCTCACAAGGCTCAATGAATGAACAGTCTTGGTCACAAAGAAAAGATTATTGTGATGTATGCATTTACTATGTTTGCTTTTTCTTTTCTTTTTTAAAGCAATCAGGGTTAAGTAACTTGCTCAAGGTTACACGGCCAGTTATTTCTGGGTGTGGTGCTAAGTATCTGAGCCCGGATTCGATCCCCAGGTCATCCCGACACTGGAGCTGGTGCTCTTACTCGCTGAGCCACCTGGCCACCCCTAAGCATTCGGGGTTAAGTAATTTGCTCAAGGTTACATGGCCAGGTGTATCTGGGTGGGTGCTAAGTGTCTGAGCCTGGATTCGATCCCCAGGTCATCCCGACACCGGAGCCGGTGCTTTTACTTGCTGTGCTACCTGGCCGCCCCTATGTTTGCTTTTTGAGTTGTGTTTTGCTCAATTTTTTTTTGTTACAAAGGAGAATTTAATGGGGACATCTAGGGGAATGGTTTTTAAAGTTAAAAATACATAAGTTAAAGTTATCAATTTGGGAGGCAGGAGAAAAAAAATATTTGTTAATGTCAAGGAAGACAAGTTGGGCTCATGTATCTACTCAGATTCAAGTTGTCTCCTCCTTCCAATGAACCTTCTCCTCCAAACCCAAAACTCAGTATATGACATCAGAGTAAGAGAAAGAACATTTACTTAAAACAAAATTCAAGTCAAGTCACACATTGATGTGGAGATTGAATACCATGGGGCTACGAGCACACAGACACAGACAGACATGCACACGCGCACACACATACACACACACATGGTAAATCAAGTAGCAAGCATGCAAGCTGCCCATTTCCCAAATATGGCCACTTCCCAAACCTCCTGGGTCTGGAGATTGTAAGAGTTATTCATTTGTACTCCTTATATTGGCTTTTTAGCTTGCCAGTGAAATTATAGGGGTATTATGGATTTGTCTACTGGATGAACTCTGAAGCATCAGCGTTTGGATAGAACTATATCTCACCACAAGAATAAGGGAGCATTACAGAGTTTTGTTACTTTCTTTTGGAACCAATGGGGAAAATTCTTCCTACTATAGTTTCTACTGGGAACATTGGTACTACACTAAGTCAGATGCCACTTAGAATGAAAAACTTTAGTCATTGTTTCTTCTGAGATTCTTGGAAACCTAGAAGCCAAACTTGGCTGATGAGATCTATCTTTTGTCACTAGAATTAGTACTGACTGAGTGCTTTTGAGGAGAAATGCTTCCTCGTGCTAGCTCTAGGATGAACTAGGCTCAAACTTCCCCCTCCCCTCCCTCTTTCTCATAAGTGTTTACACCCTCCTTTCTTTCCTAAATTTCTGAGTGTTACAGAGGCCATCCCACCAAGGCAATTATGGCAATTGGGAAAAGGAAGAGGACTCTGGAGATGTTAACCTTATTTTGCAGTAGTACTCCAGGCACATGTACATGTCATTGCAGGAGAAATTGGTGGTCAGTCATAATTTAGAAACTTGGTGGTGAAATGTCTTCCAATTCTTTGCTGAGAGGTGGTATACCATAGATGTTGATTGAGGTCCGATATGGCCACTGTTTTGTGTTGTTTTGCCCAACTGTACCTCTTAGTTCCACGTGGAGTGGGGGGATGAAGGTGGGAATCCTTGAGAAGTCACAAATGTATACAAAATAGCATATCAATAAAACTTTAAAAAATGAAATAAAAGATACTGGTGGCTGATGTGACAAACACTAGGAGTCTGGGGAGTGTCATGAAAAACAAAAGAATGAATTTCAAAGTTAGAAGTCCCCTCAGAGGTTGTCCTCTTTAACCTGTACCTGAACAAGAATTTCATTCTAGCCATGTGACCTTGGGCAAGTCACTTAACCCCAAAAGCCCTGCATTCCCCCCTCCAAAAAGCAAAAAAAAAAAAAGAATTCCATTCTACATCTAACCTGAAGAACTCTAGTGAGGTAGAATTCAATCCTTCCTGAGGGAGCCTTTTCCACTTGTGGATAACTTTCATTATTAGGAAGTTTTTACCTTACATCAAATCTGAATTCATCTCTTTGCAACTTTCCATCCATTGCTGCTAGTTCTGCCCTCTAGGATCAAAAACAAGACTAAACTCTTTTCTATATGACAATCATTGAAATATTTAAAGACAGTTGTTATGTCTCCTCATCCCACACCAGTCTTCCTTTTCCCCATTTCCTTCAACCCATCTACATATAGTATGGACTTGAGGTCCCTCATTATTCTGATCACCTTACTCTGGATAACTGTTCATCGTACCAATGCACTTCCTAAAGCATGACCCCCAGGACAGAGTACAGTACTTGAGATCCACCAAGGGGAGGTCCACCAAGGAGAGTTCAATATAATTTTCACAGTTCTGGATGCCATCCTTCTCTTAATATACAAGGTTGCTTTACTTTTCTTGGCAGCTGTATCACACCACTGACTCATATTGAGCTTAGTTTGCTAAAAACGGCCAGATCTTTTTCCTAACACTGGTTAGTTATACCTCCCCCATCTTGTATTTGGGATGCAAAATTTTTTTGTGCCCAAGTGTAAATTTTTATATTTAAATTTAATTAAATTTAAATTTCATCTGATTAGATTTTTATATTTAATTTATATTAAATTTTTATATTTAAATTTAATTAAATTTAAATTTCATCTGATTAGACTTAGCCTGATACTATAGTCTATTAGCTATTTTTACATGGTTTTCAATCACATTTTCATCATCTTGCATGTTAGTTTTCCCTCTCATCTTTGTGTCATCTGCAAATTTGATAAACATCCATCTATACCATCATTTAATTCACTCATAAAAATATTGAATAGCACAGGGTCAAGCTTTTAGAACCTTTAGCTCTACTGAACACCTTTCAAGTCAATATCAAATTACTGATGAATTTTTTCTGGTGGTCTGGCCATTTTTGAAGATGTGAAACCAGTTTATTTTATGATCCACAGCCTCAATGACCATAATCCAATCCACATCTCACCATCTTTTGGGGCAGCTAGTGGTTCAGTGGATAGAGTGCTGGGCCTAATGTCAGAAAGATCTGAGTTCAAATTTGGCCTCCAACACTTACTAGCTATGTGACCCTGGGCAAGTCATTTTGCCTGTTTGCCTCAGTTTCCTCATCTGTATATTAAACTGGAGAAGGAAATGGCAAACTACTCTAGTATCTTTGCCAAGAATACCCCAAATTGGTCATGAAGAGTGGAACACAGCTGAGAAATGACTGAACAATAATATGAGCCAAAAAGAATGAGGAGCCTCCCCTGCCGAAAGTCTACCTGGGATTCCTGAAAGTCTCTCTCTCTCTCTCTCTCTCTCTCTCTCTCTCTCTCTCTCTCTCTTTTTTGGAGGGGGGGAAGGTAGGGCAATTGGAGTTAAGGAACTTGCCCAAGGTCACACAGCTAGTTTTTGTGTTAAGTGTCTAAGACTGGATTTGAACTCAGGTCCTCCTGACTCCAGGGCCGGTGCTCTATTTACTGTGCCACCTAGCCACCCCAGTGAGAGTCTCTTAAAATATGATCACATTATATACATTTTTTCCCTTTCCAAATTTTCTAATTAGGGGTGTTACCTATATTCAGTCACATATAGTGACAGTATTAGAAGTAACTTTGAAGTAGAAGCCGGCAGATGAGGGAACCAGACTGTCATGGGATTATTCAGTTTGCACATCACCCTCTGGGTCTGATCACTTGCTCAGCACCATTCAGCATTTCTACCTTTAATGCTTAGACGGCAGTGATCTGAGTGACACAGGAGAAGTCTCCCATAGAGCAGGTTTCAGTAGTTGCCCAAGGCTAATCTTAGCTTTTCACCAGCCTTAGGGAGGCTGAAAACAACAACAAAACAGTCTTAGTTTCCTCTCCCCTATTGACAAGAACCAAAACACACTTAAAGACCAGTAACATCTATTTTAATCGATGCTAATAGTTGTTTAAATTGTAGAAAGCAATTCCAGCAACACTATCAAGCTCCTACTGTTCCCTGTAGGAAATGCTCATAGATTTTTAAAGAGAGACCTTTATTCTTTACACTGAATATTAGATAGAGGAGTGGTCTAGTATCCTTAATTCCATGAGACCCCCCTGGTTATTTACTTCAGCTGAAAATTATGAGCCTTTGGCATAACCAGGGTGGCTGTTTGAATCTGAGGGATTTCTCAGACCTACCAAACAATAGAAATTAAGTGCAGTTGGTATTTTAACAAACAGTATGTGGGCTCTGATTTATTTAGAGTGTCAGGGTGGTTTAGTGGCTAGAGGGCCAGACTAGGAGTCAGCTGTGTTATGTGAAAAATAATTTTAAATCTTAGTAATAAATGTTTTCGAGACTCAGAGTTTTCCCACCAGCCCCCTCCCCCTTATAAATTCAGTCTCTGCTTTAGAAGGACATTACTGATGTTGAGATTGTACTGAATCTTCTTTTTCCTGGTCAAACTACAACCCAGGCCTGAATTGATTTAATCTGTTCAGGTTTAGGTGGAGACAGATTCTTCTGCCAAGATAGCCTAAGACTGGGAGTAGTCTGGCATGATGGTGGGACGGAGCTGGTCTGATAGAACAAGTATTTCCTCTGAAGATAGAAAGATAGAGGGTGATATTAGCCCATGTTGAAAAGGTATTAAGTGACCTAAGTCATATACTCAAGACCTCATTTTAATATAGCCCACCTCTCAGTGTTTTAACCAATCAGAGTTGATTGGCACCCCTTGGGAACATCTACTCCTCAAAGGGTATGTAACCCTGTACCCCCGAATCCCAAATCAGTCAGTTCTGAACTGGTCCTCTTGCGGGGGGCAGGGGGGGACCAGTTTGGGACTGAACTCCCGTGCAGTGCATATCACCAGCTTGTGACAGAAATAAAAACGTGGACCCAACCTAATCGTTTGTCACTTTCTTAAAACTAACTGTGGTTTTGGGTTTGGGGTTCACAATCAAAATTGGGGTTCAACAGTTATCATGGGTAAGGCTATTGATCTCTATGATCCTCAAATGACTTTCTTAATGTACTGACCCAAACACATTCTTTCTCTTTCTCTATATCTTTCTCTGCCTCTTTCTCTCTCTTTCTCTCTCCCTTGCCCCTCTTCTCCCCCGACTGGCTTATTCATTCTACCTGTACCCACACCAGCAGATTGGGGTTGTTTTCCAGAAACAGTGTCTACTACTCTTAGTAGCTAGCATTTACATATGTTATCTCATTTTTAATGCTCCTAATAGCTAACATTTATATATCTTATCTCATTATTATCCTGACAACAACCCTATAGGTAGGTGATATTATTAGACTCATTTTACAGATGAGAAAACTAAACCAGAGAGAGGTTAAGTGATTTATTCAGGGTCACACAGCTAATAAATATCTGAGACAGAACTCTCTTAGAGGCCTAGGGGTAACGTCACCCAGCTTGTGAGATGTGAGGTATACTCCTATTACTAGCCGCTGTAGCATCTGAGTCCCCACAGGTGTGCTTCACATTTATACAAAATCAGTCACAACAACACCATTGCTTCTTAAACATGAAACATTTACAAAATGATATTATAAAAGTGGGGCTAATCACAGTATTTACTCAACAGAAGGCAAAAGCAGGATTAATTAAAATAATGCAGTCTACCCCTAAACCTGAATCATACACTCCCATCAAGGCAAGCAGTGTCCATAGGGAAGAATTAGGACATACTTATAGGAACCTAGCAGTGAGAGATATGAGTAGGAAAACCCATGTGCACAGAACAACTCACAACTCTGGACAGCAGGTCTTGATGTATTTGGTTTCTTCAGAGGGTGACTCTTAACCTTGGATCTGTGAACTTGTTTGAACCTGCTAGGTCAAACCACTTCCTTGCTATCTTCTCCCCTTCTGGTCCTCATAATTCTTCTGCTAGGCGAAGTCAATTCTCTGCTCCTCTCAAACCATTAAAGTCATTTCATACTCTTTTCACACATGGCCACCCTTGGTAAGGTACAGACAAAATGTTCTTTATGCAAAAATATTATGTATATATAAATGTATATTAAAAAATCCAAAACTGGGGCAGCCAGGTGGCTCAGCGAGTAAGAGCACTGGCTCCAGTGTCGGGATGACCTGGATCAAATCCGGGCTCAGATACTCAGCACCACACCCAGAAATAACTGGCCGTGTAAGCTTGAGCAAGTTACTTAACCCCAATTGCTTTACAAAATAAAAAAAAAAATCCCAAACTGAATTGTTATTTTTCCCCTGATGTCCCCTTCTTGTTAACTTTCCTGTTCCTGTGCAGGGTATTACCATCCTTACAGTTACTGAGGCTTGCAGCCTAGGTGTCGTCTTTAGCTCATTACTCTCTGCCATCCTCCACATCTAATCACTTGTCTTGTCCTAGTATTCCCACTTGAGTAAAATTTCTTATAAACTCCCCCTTTCTCTTCTCTGACACTGCCATCACCCTGGTACGGGTCTTCATCACCTCAGTCTTGGACTAATGTAATAGCCCACTGGTTGGCTTGCTTGCTATAATTCTCTTCCCATTCCAGTACACCCTCTACTCAGCTTTCAGATTGATCTACTTAAGACTCAGTAGTCTCCACTGACTCCCTATCACCTTCGGGATCAACTATGAAATCCTCTGTCTTGCCTTTAAAGCCCTGCATAACCTTCTCTCTTTCTCTCATTCCAGTTTTTTTATCCTTTACATTGCCCCTTCCTCTTCTACACTGGACTCTGGCTTTCTTGCTATTTCTAGCACTAAATATTTCATCTCCTGACTCCAGGCATTTTCTCTTTCTGTTCCCCATGCCTGGAACTCTCTCCCTCCTTTTCTCCATCTCTTAGTTTCCCTGGCTCCCTTCAATTCTCAGCTAACATCTTACCTTCTATAAAAAACTTTTCCTGATACTTCCTCAATGCTAGTGCCTTCCCTCTGTTGATTGTCTCCAATTTATCCTGTACATAGCTTAGTTGTTTGCATGTTGTCTGTCCTCCATTAGTTTATTAAGCTCCTTGAGAGCAAGGCCTGTGTTTGCCTGTTTATTTTGTATTCTAGAACTTGCTACAATTCTTGACATATGCTAAATGCTTAATAAGTATATGGTTTTTAAAAAAATTTTTTGAAGGGTGTATAATGCTATGCACCAGCAGCTTTCCAGAAGAATGCTACTGTGAACAGCTTTTAAGATTCTGATTACACAGTATATTGAGCACTCTATTCAGTAACAAATCAAAGCAAAACATTCACAGAAAATCAAGGTACAGCATTCACAATATTACAATTTATCACAGAAAATCAAAATATAGTATTCACAACAGCTTATCATTAAAATGGCCACATAGTTTCCACCATAGTGGCCACAAAGTTTTGAACAAAGAACAATCATCTCAAAGTACAATAGTCAAAGTCTTCCACTCACTAAGTTAACTCAGTCACTTATTCATCAATCAATTACTAAGTACAATCATTAGAAAATATACAGACCCTCCACCCCTAGGTCACTAGTAAAATACAATTTCATCACTACTCATACCCACAGAGAGGTCTTTTCATCTTGACTCGAGGCAGGCAACTCCTACCTGAATCCACCAAACAGTCACCTGGATTCAAAGGCAGACAGCTCCCAGTTCCTTGTCCAGTGTAAGTCGTGCTCCACACTGAAGTTCACAGGGTCCAGTCCATCTCAAATCCTTCACAATTTCTGTTCCCAGGAATTCAACTCAACCAAGCCACAAACAGACAAAGTCTTAGCATCCCAGTCATGCTTCCTCAGTCTTCTGCAGCTCGTTCAAAAAATCAGAATCACCTTATCCAGCCTGAGGGGGAAAGATGGGGGGGACAGGAGGAAGGACTGCTGGGCTCCTCTTCAGAAGAAGCTCTGCCACCACAAGTTCTCAGGAAATTCTGACTCACTTCTTGATTCTCATTTCTCTTCTGTACCTGTTCTGCCTCCAGACGCTGGTCCCAAGAAATTCTGACTGTCCTTTCCTGGGGATTTTCCTTATATACACATATAGCTTCCTGTTTCAGCCAACCCATTCCTGTTATGTCAGCAACAGGAGACAGGAGTTCATACCTTCTGTTTCTCCAACAGAGGCTTGATCAGTTACTAAGTGCTATGTACCTGCTACCTTTGCCAACACAAAGGGATCTTCAAATTCAAATTAATTACCACTACAGGGGGGAAGGCAAGGCAATTAGGGTTTAAGTGACTTGACCAAGGTCACACAGCTAATATGTGTCAAGTGTCTGGATTTGAACTCAGTCAGGTCCTCCTGACTCCAAGGCCAGTGCTCTATTCACTGAACCACCTAGCTTCCCCTTAAGAAATACTTGTTGATTAATTCTCAGACTGTAAATGATGCCAAAGGGCAATAAACATGGTAAGTGTTTTTTATAAGCGAAAAGGATTTCTCTTTATTCAGTGGGCTTCCAGCAATAGCAAAGCCTATCTGGCTTCAGTTGGCTTTCTCAGTTAACTTAGCCTTTCTCCAACCAATAAGCTCCCAGCAAAGCAATGCCTCATTCCAATCAACACAGCTCCCAGCAAAGTAACTGAAGAGCCTGGGTATTTTCTTATACTCAAGGTTCTTTGCCTTCTCTTCCTGCCTTCTTTCTCTTCCTGCACTCCGAATCTTCTTCTCTCCTATCTTCTATATTCAACTAGTCTTCCTTTGGCTCTAATACCTCAAATCAGATCCTCCTTTCCTTACATCTATATCACATAATGTGAAAAAAAAATCCACCTTTTTGTTAGCTGTGACCCCAACAGTCCTTATGTAATCAACCCACCATCCCCAGTTTATTGATAATTTTTCAGAACTCTGAAAAAAGCAATATGTAAATGAGCTGATGGACCATAATGGAATGCAATCATCTTTATCTCAATCAGTGGTATGCTTTCAAACAGATCCTCTAAGTACATTTATCTGAGGGTTCTCTTAGGTCCTTAGAACACTCTAACACTTTCTTTTCAAGCATTTTTATCTGAGGGGAGGTACTCTTTCTCTAGCTTATTTTATCAGTTCCTTAAACAATTTTTTTTCTGCCCCTTTCAGTAATCAAAACATCCACATAACCAAAGAGTAGTGCTTACATAAGAATGTTATAGGGGTGGCTAGGTGGTACAGTGAATAGAGCACCAGCCCTGGAGTCAGGAGGGCCTGAATTCAAATTTGGCCTCAGACACTTAACAATTACTAGCCCTGTGACCTTGGGCAAGTCACTTAACCCCAAATGCCCTGCATTACCCCCCCCCCCCTCCAAAAAGCAAAAAAAAAAAAAAAAAGGAAAGGACTTGAATTTATATCCTTTAACTCAACATCCTTTTCTCTCTACTATGCTGCTTTTAAGATTTTTGTTGAAAAAAATTCAGGAACTGGAGAGCTCTGTTCTCTCTTTGAAGGTAGCACCAGGGTTGAGAAAGCAGGGCATCACTAGGCATAGTTTTGCTTTTAAGCAATCTCTTCTCTGCCACTCAATCTCTATTTTCTTTGTTGCTTACTTTAAGCATGTCCTTTTAATTTTGTTATCTGTTGCTTTGATATCTGAAATGATTTCTCCTCAACTATCACAGAGTACTCAAGGGAAGGGAATAAATATTTATTTGCCAGATTGTCACCTAAGAGCTTTATAAATACTTCCTCATTTAATCCTCACAATACTCTGAGAGGAAGGTGCTATTATTATTTTCACTTTATAGTTGATGAAACTGAGTTAGAAAGAGGTTAAGTGACTTGCCCAAGTCACACAACTTGTCACATACTTCTCTCTTTTTTTAAAAATAAAATTCATTTATTTATTTTTAGTTTTCAACATTCACTTCCTTAAGATTTTGAGTTCCAAATTTTCTCCCCATCTCCACCCCAAAACAGCATGTAATTTGATGTAGTGTTTACATATACATTCATATTAAACTTATTTTCACATTTTTAGTCATGTTGTTAAAAGAAGAATTAGAACCAATGGGAAAAACCACAGAGAGAGAGAGAGAGAGAGAGAGAGAGAGAGAGAGAGAGAGAG
>NW_027186492.1:12805199-12808938 GCF_028583685.1 Petaurus breviceps papuanus | reverse complement strand
AGAGAGAGAGAGAGAGAGAGAGAGAGAGAGAGGTGGAGGAGGGGTGCAAATAATATGCCTTGATCTGCATTCAGACTTCAGACTCCATAGTTCTTTTTCTGGATATGGATAGCATTTTCCATCATGAATCTTTTGGAGTTGTCTTAGATCCTTGCATTGCTAAGAAGACATAAGTTTCTCAAAGTTAGTCATTGCACAATGTAGCTGTAATTGTGTACAATATTCTCCTTATTCTGCTCACTTCACTCTGAATCAGTTCATATAAGTCTTTCTAGGTTTTCCTGAAGTCTGCCTGCTCATCATTTCTTATAGCACAATAGTCTTCCATTACATTCATATATCACAACTCGTTCAGCCATTCCCCAACTTATGGTCATCCCCTCGATTTCCAATTCTTGCCCACCACAAAAGTTGCTGCTATAAGTATTTTTGTACACGTGGGTCCTTTTACCATTTGTATGATCTCTTTAGGATAAAGACCTAGAAGTGGTATTGCTAGGTCAAAGAGTATGCATTTTATAGCCCTTTGGGCATAGTTCCATATTGCTCTCCAGAATGATTGGGTCAGTTTACAACTCCACCAACAATGCATTAGTGTTCCAATTTTCCCACATCTTCTCCAGCATTTATCATTTTCCTGTTTTGTCATGTTAGCCGATCTCATAGGCATGATATTTTTAGTTCCTCTCTCCCTTTCTCTTCCTACCTAGCTTTCTCCAGCACTTGTAATGGTCACAAGTCTAGTTTTTGGCATGCTCTGTGGGTATGAATGCTATACTTAAGTCATTGTATCTTGACATTTAAGTCTCTCCTCAGTATCTTTAATCTACTTTTCCATTGTTGTACAATAGTTCCTTTCACGTATACTCTACATTCCAGTCAATGTGGACAAAACTATCCTCTGAATTTTGCCTGACATTTCCTATTTCCATGCATCCAGGCAAGCCATCTCTTATTTCTAGAATGCTCTCTCTTCTCATTTCCACCTGTCAAAATCCTCTTCTTTCAGTGTTCAGCTTGGGTACCACCTCCTTTAGTATGCCTTCTCTGATTTTCTCAGTTGCACATATTCTCTTCTGTGTCATTCTTCTGGTCCCGCCCCCCCCATCCCCCAAAAGATATTAAAAGGATTATTTGTTCTTTAAATGTTTGATAGAATTAATTTGTGAATCCATCTGATCAAAGTACTTTTTAATATGGAAATTGAACAGCCTGTTTAATTTCTCCCTCAGAGACTGGTGAATTTAGGTCACCTATTTTTATTTTGTCAGTATTCATCTATTTCTGTTATATTATCAGTTTTGTTGGTACATAACTATGTAATGGTCTCTAATAGTTTTCTTTATTGATTATGCATTAGTAAACCATAGAATTGGAACTAGAAGAGACCTCAGAAACTATCAAGCGTAACTTCCTTACTTTACAAAGAATGAAACTGAAGTTTCTGGTTATTTGTCCAAAGTCACACAGGGAATAAATGGTCAAACCAGGACTTGAAACCAGTTCCTCAAAATCCAATCCAGCATTTTTTCTCATTGTACCATACTAACTATTATGAACCCCCTTTTCTTATTTCTGAGCTGATGGATTGACTGACTCTGAGTTTGGAAATTCAATTTTTCTCTGTCATTTTAAATATTATTTGCTAATGGTTTAACAATTTAATGGTCTTAAAATAGACATTTCATTTATTAATTTAATTGATATTTCATTTTCTATTGTACTAATTAAATATTTTCTCCAACTTTGATGATTTCTTGTTACATGTTTACTTTGGTATATTTGTTCATTTTCCAGTTCTTTAACTTCAAATTCAATTAATCTTCTCTTTTTCTTTTTTCTTTTAATAAGAATAAGTTTTAAGAGAGATAAATGTCCCTCTGTGTGCTGCTTTGGTTGCATCCCATTAATCTTGGCATGTTTTGTTTATATTATTGTTATCTTCAATATATTTTGTTATTTATATAATTTGTTCTTTAACCCAAACATTATTCAATGTGTCTGTTTTCATATTTTTCTTGTTGAACATTTTATTGCCTTTGTTCCACAAATTTAGAATTTAACATTTAAGCCCTTCTGAATATATTTATGGCTTTGTGCCCCAAAAGGTGATAAATTTTTGTGATAGTTACAGGTGTATTTGAAAAAGAAAACCTGTTCATTTCCTTCTATCAAAGGAATATTCCTTCTATTCTATCAAATCCAGTTTCCTTTTTTTGTGTGTGTGGGAAGGGTTTATTCAATCTTCTACTTCTTGTTTTCCTTCTTGTTTCATGTATCATTTTCTGTTAATGGAATATTAAAATTTTCATTATCACTGGTATTCAGTAGAATTCTTGGTTTTGTTTTTTTTTTTTTTTGCTCTTTTGGAGGGGGGAGGGCAGGGCAATTGGGGTTAAGTGACTTGCCCAAGGTCACATGGCTCATAAGTTTTAAATGTCTGAGGCCGGATTTGAACTCAGGTCCTCCTGACTCCAGGGCCAGTGCTCTATTCATTTACTGCGCCACCTTGCCAACTCCTAGAATTCTTTTTTGTAATAATTGTTCTCTTAGTTGTTATGTCATTAAGTGCATTTAATACTGATAATCTGTTATTATGAAAAAGTACCATAAAGTATGCTATAATTTGCTTCATTATTTCTCTTTAAACTTTCTGATTTGCATTCTGATTTGTCTTTTATCATCAATTCACCTCCAGATTTTCTGAATTTAACTGAAGCAAGATAAATTTTGAAAGAGGCTAGCTGTCATAAGGAAGATCTATAGTCATATCCTATTTCTAACACATACCATCTACATGACTATGTACAAGTCACTGTCTTAGGCATTAAAGACCATAAATTACAGATGAGTTACTGATCTGCATCATGAATGATCAGAAAAACTGATCCATACTAATGATTCCTTATACTGATTAAGCCACAGATCTAGAAGCTCATTTCTTCACTGGATATTTTATCTATAGAAAACACAATGTTCAGTTGCATTATTTAATATTTCTTTTAACCTTTTTTCCCTTTTTTATAGGGAAATTAAGTTCAGTTACATTCAGAGTTCCAACAATTATATTTCAATTATCTTCTGTCATAATTTGTTAAATTATTATTTTTGTCAGAAGGTGATAAAATGTTCCTTATTTCATGAAAAAAAATCCAATTCCAGTCTTAACATGCACATGCACATGCACACACACACACACACACACACTCTTTGTTGTTGTTTAATTGTGTCCAACTCTTTGACCCTTTTTGGGGTTTTCTTGGCTAAGATACTGGAGTGGTTGGTCATTTCCTTCTCCAGCTAATTTTACAAATGGAGAAACTGAAGCAAATAGGGTTAAATGACTTTCTCAAGGTCACACAGCAAGTAAATGTCCGAGGGGCCAGATTTAAATTCAGGAAGATGAGTCTTTATGATTCCAAGTCCAGCACTGTGCCACCTAGCTGCCCTTATACATTCTTACATAACACTAAACACAATTCTGATATTTTGTACTTTAAATTCTGTGTGTTTTTTCAAAAAGTTTACTTCTGTATATTTCTTCTTTTCTCAGAAAACAAAAGATCTTGTCTGAGATTGAGATTTTACTATCACATTGTCCCTGATCTCCACTCTAAATTTTTTTACCCAGCATTTTTCTCTTTTTCTGCATTTTCCCTAGTCAACTTTCCTTCCTTCCTTCCTTCCTTCCTTCCTTCCTTCCTTCCTTCCTTCCTTCCTTCCTTCCTTCCTTCCTTCC
>NW_027186492.1:12790454-12805189 GCF_028583685.1 Petaurus breviceps papuanus | reverse complement strand
TCCTTCCTTCCTTCCTTCCTTCCTTCCTTCCTTCCTTCCTTCCTTCCATTCATTCTTTCTTTCTTTCTCCTAAGTCCATTTATTAATAACAGAAATGCTTCCTTATCTCCTGAAATGATTATGCTGAAAGAGGGACTACTTATAAAGTTGCCATAGATTTTCATGTGATTGTGATAATGAAGGTCAAATTTTATGTTCTTATTGGTTTTGTATATCAAAAGGTGACTTAGATTGGCTGTAATAAACTCTTCAAACTTATGTGTGTTCTTAAATGACCACCATTTGTCTTTTTAAAAAAGAAACGTTTAGCTTTTCTAGGAAGCTGATTTTGGAATGAAATCCTGTATTTTTGCCTTGTTATTTTTAGGCTTCTGTCATGTTTTCATTTTTGTAGAAGATTCTTAGGTAATTTAATTTAAAAAATATTTAATAAACTGATCCTTGTATGTTTATATAGTCATCTGCTTATTACTTTTGTTTTGAAACTTGAAAATGACGTATCAGAGCTAATTTAATTTGAAGTTATTTTATTTTGATGTGAATTTTATATATTTTACTTATTTCCCAATATAACTGGATAATTCTCATGTGTGGTTTCTTGAAATATAGTGACCAAAGCTCCCCTCCCTCCCCCACTAAATATTTCTGAAACAGTCACAACATTGATCAACTTTTGGGTTTGGGGAAACTAGATAATTTTTAAATTTTATTTCCTTACTCTGTCTTCTAGACCCACCTATTTTGTTGGCATGCATTCCAAATATTTTTTAATTGTACAATTTTGTGTTTTCATTATTTTATTTCCTCTGACATTTTCTCCATTCAGTACTCTAGTGAAATAATAGTTTCTATTGAATATCTTGTTTTTTGTTTATGTTTTACATGGTTGGGGAGGGAAGGAAAGGAAGTAAGTATTTTTATAGCACCTACTATGTGCCAAACATTGTGCTAAGTACTTTGTTTTACAAATATTATCTCATTTGATCATCACAACAACCCTAGGAGGTTTGTGCTATTACTATCCCCATTTTATAGTAGAGGAAACTGAGGCAAACAGATTAAGTGACTTGCCCAGGATCACACAACTGGTAATTTTCTGAGATGGGATATGAACTTATTTGAACTCAAATCTTCTTGACTAAAAATCCAAGGCTCTATCTACTTGAGCCTTCTAGCTGCCTCAGAATGACTATTTTTTTTCTTTTTTTTTGCCTTTTGGAGGGCAATTGGGGTTAAGTAACTTGCCCAAAGTTACGTGGCTAGTTTTTTTGTGTTAAGTATCTGAGGCCAGAACTGAACTCAGTTTCTCCTGACTCCAGGGCTGGCGCTTTACTCACTGCGCCACCTAGCTGCATTTAGTTTCATGTTCATTTAATTTCTAAGACTTTTTAAGTTCCTTCTTTATTTTTATCTCTTGGTTTTTTTTCTTGTGAATTTAATTTCATCCTTTAATTCCTTTAGTGTATTTATTATCCATTCTAATATATCTTGTGAAAAAAATCTAGTTTTCTTTTGGGCACTATACTCTCCTTTAGGTATTTTTTCTTCTATTTCTATTAATCCATAATATTTTTTCAATGTGTCTGAACTATTGTCAGAACACACTTTTCTTCTGAATAATTTTCACAATATAGTTAACCATAGTTGTTGTTTAGGTAGAATTTTGTAAAATGTGTTACCTACATTGTCTCATCTCCACCTAACAACAGTATGGATGGTATGATTCAAAAGAAAGAGTAGTGGATTTGAAATTAGAGAATCTGAAATCAAATTCTGACTTTGCTGCTTCTTACTTGTGTGACTTTGGGCACCTTCCTTATATCACTTACCTTCTCTGACATTTACTTTCTTTATTTATGTGAGGGATAACTTGCAGTGAAGTTTCCCTGTTCTAAACATCCTATATACATTCTTATTACTTCCTTATACTTTGTAACTAAGCTCAGTATCATTTCCCCATATATATACCTATATATATATGTCATTGTGTATTTCAAAGTAATGTAAGAGCTACTGAGTATTAATAAAATTGATTGGATTAACTATTGACACAAAATTAGAGGTGTTTTTAGTTTGGGGAAAGGAATGGTAGTGTGAGAGGTAGCAAAGGGTTGTTTCTATAGAACTGCAAGAATTGCTGAAACAAGACTACTGATAAAAAGTACCAGACAGTAGCCTCGAGAAGAGTTGAGGCAGTACCCTTGGGAAGAAGTTGGGTTCCCAGTTCCCAGAGAGCTCCTAGATAATACTAAAAATGAAATAATGTAGAATAAAAGGAGCTGGCAGCAGCAGGTGGATTTGACCAATCAGAAAACAGACAGCGGCCTTGGGACACTCAGGCCCAGATAAGGACACATCTAGGTTGGACTGAAGGGGGTTCAGTATTTTGAGGTTGTTTCTGTGCTTGCATAGTGGACCTCACGTGTTATGTATGTTACCTAACAAAAATAGAACCTCATTAGTAATAATTATGGTAATGGATGGAGAGGGCTTTGTGCTGATTGGCTGGCATTAATAAGAAGATTGTGAGCTTGCCTTACCAAACAATGGTAAGGTGGGACAGTGGAGAAGGTGTGGGATTCCCTTGTTAAGGCTTTATAATCTTGCTTTTGCCTTCTGTAGTGCTCTCCTCCCTTCTGGCTTTTTGTTGAATTTGGGGATGCTCTTTCTCAAGAAAGATGGTAATAAAGTTTTTGCTTCTACCTTGAGAAGTCTCTGAATCATTTTGGGTGAGTGGTCTTCTGACCCATACATTTATAAAAATGAAGGGATTAAATCATATGATTTTTAATGGTCATTTACAGTCTTAAATCTATGATCCTGTGGAATGGGCACTGTTATTCCCATTTTATAGTTGAGAAAACTGAGTGTCAGGTTGCTTAACTAACATTCATGTAAATGTCAGAACTGGGACTCAAGCTCAGGGCTTCCTAAATCTAAATCCAGCATTCTCTCTGTGCCTCACTAACTCTCATGTCAAGATAATATCACAACTACCTTCTGGAATGACAGTATGATTTACCCGTAAGAGTTTTGTGGGGAAATGATCCATTTTTATCATTTTCAAGTGTGTCTCATTTCTCAGAAATTTCTGTTTTAGTTTTGTTTTTGCTATCTCTGATCCCCACAATACATTCTGCACACTATTGGCATATAGGGGTTGAGAGAAGTATTTTGTTGTTGTTTTTACAACCTAATACTTTTATTTAGAGCTAGGTGGTGCACTGGATAGAGTATCTTTGTCAAGAAAACCCCAAATGGGGTCACAAAGAGTCAGACACAACTGAAACAACTGAACAGCAACTTTTATTTAATTATAAAAGCATTCCTATTATCCACCTATGAAATAATCCACAGAACATTGTAACAGCAAGTACCTTAGCATACCCAGGATGGCTGTTAGCACAGGTTCTTTGATCTGCTTTACTTAAGGAAAGCAACTTTAAAGGGGTCGTCTTTAATTAAATATATATATATATATATATATATATATATGTATATCTTTATAAAAAGAGCACCCTGAATTTCAGAAAAAAACAACATATTAATAAATAGAAATAGAAAGCTTGTCCAACTATCTCATGTTCTCATGGCTGGTAAATTTCAGAAGCAAAGTTTGAACCCATATCTCCCTCACTTCAGGGCAGCTAGGTGGCACAGTGGATAGAGTGCCAGGCCTGGAGTCAGAAAGACCTGAGTTCAAATCCATACTTAGACACTTGGGCAAGTCACTTAAGCATGTTTGCCTCAGTTTCCTCATCTGGAAAAGGAAATGGCAAACTATTCCATTATCTTTGCTAAGAAAACCCCAAATGGAATCATAAAGAGTTGGACATGACTAAAATGACTGAATGACAAAAGCTTCCTCATTTTAGCCCAACATTCTTTCCATGGCATCACTTTTAGAATATCAAAACCTAGAGGATATATGGGGGTGGGATATCAGAGATTACTGTACATTTATTCACAGTTGGTAGATAGAGTACATCTATGTTCCAGAGCTACAGGGAACAGATGAATGAAATAAAGCAAAATTGTGCCAAAGGCAAAAATACTTTCTGCCATGGTGTTTGGGGGAGGTAGGTAGTGACAATGGGTCAGGTATATATTGGATTTCACTAACCTATCTATACCTTAGAGCTGTAACCAGCAATTTTGGCACCTGGGGTAAACACCGTAAAAGGCATGTGAGGAAAGTTACAATAAGACTCAAATCAATCTATGACCTTACTGATGTGGATGTTTGTTCCCTTCCAGGATGGTACATCAATGATCTGTTTATGAAGGAGACAGTGTGGTCCAAGGACTAATGGAGCACTAATCCTGGGGTCAGAGGATCTGGGTTCAAATCCTTCCTCCAATGTTTGCTGATATTCTTGTTGATGTTCTCTCAGTAGCCTCTTTTTGATATTGATGAGGTCTGAAAATTTTTTTTCTACACTGTCACAATTGTGTTGTCTCTGTTATGAATCTCCTCTATGAACACATTGTATAATTCAGCTTCATTTTTCATCTTTAACTTCTTTAGGACCATTCCTGCCTCTTCTATAAGTACATTTGTGATATTGGAATGTAAGTGGATTGGGTCTATTGTCCTTGATGGTGAAAAGAGCTGGTGTAATGTTAATGGAATTTAAGATCTTCCCCATCCATTAATAGGCCTCACATGGAGCCTGGAGACCATTAAGGGAAGCTTGCTTAGGGGAGACTTGCTTGTAGGAAGGCTTTCACAGGTTTTGCTAATTTCTAATTAGGCACTGAGTCATCAGGGTTGTGATGTCTTCTGGTTGTGAGAAGTATATGTGTGAGTGTGTGTGTGTGTGTGTGTGTGTGTGTGTGTAAGTGTACGTGTACATACACTCTGAGTTGATATTTTGCTTTGGGGGCTCGTTTATGAATAGGATCTTATGATTCCCTAGTTGAGATTCTGAGAGGCAATATGTTCAGAGCTCCCTGACTGCTCAGATGTAAAGACTCTCTCAATCCAGGGAAGTATGTAAAGTGTACAGCAACATTGCTTTGATTTAGGCAGTCAGAGCCCTGTCTGTTGGTCTTTATTTCTCTGCTTGTATTTTCTATAAAGTTCAGGGTGCTAACTTTTCCCCTGAACTAGTGAATGTAATTAAAAAAGACTGTTGACTCCTTAACCAGTTATCTTTCTTAGTAAAGCAGAGCTAAGAACCTGTATTAGCAGTCATCTTGGGTATGCCAGTGTGGTTGCTGCTAGAGATTGTTATAACAATCTTTGTAGATTCCCTCTCCCCCGCCACGCCCCCCCCCCAATTTTTCTTCTATTTGTTCCCTTTTATTATAGATGGGAACTTATTCAGATCAGTCTGGTGCTTTAGGTTTATAGGTGGAAGGAAATAAGACATTTGTAGACCAAGAGTTAACAAAAGGTTTACTTAGCCATGGTATGGAAAGGATACTCAGCAAGGACACAGCACTAGTATTTGCAATTTCCTTTATCTCCATAAAGGAGTATGTGTCTCATATGGTAATGTGTCTCATCAGAAGTGTGTAGTGACTTATATGACTGCGGGACATCTGCCCAGAAAGAAGGGTACTCATTCTTCATAAGTTGGACTTTTATGTCATTGGTAACCAGAAAGCTGAGTCAGTGGCTTAAGTTTTAGCCCTCTAGACCTATCAAGTATCAGAGACAGCTTTCTTGCCTTTTTAAGGAAAAACTCTCTTAGCTTATGTGACAGATATTGCTCTTATTGCATCTTCCTTTCATTTTTATCTGTAATTGTCCTTAATATGACTTTTCCTAGTTGGGTCTCTTGACAAGCATTCTTTATGCTTGTTTTAACCTCTATCCATCTGTTTTTTGAAGTGATATTCCTTATAATCTTTTATCCTCCTTCCTCATAAGATTTTTACAAACAAAGCTGTCTTTTAAACTGATGTTGCTTTTAACTGCCATATCTCTAGGCTTGCCAAGTAAGATAAGTATTACTGACTAATATGTTTCTTAGGCTTGTTTAGTCTCCCTGTTTATAGCAGTTGATTTACCTTTATTAAACTTCTATATGAAATTATTGTTGTTTGTGTCTGTGTCCTTTGTTTCATTTTCATCAACAATTTTTTTTAATAGATCAGGATAGAATTGCTTTAACTCCAGAGGAAGCTGCCGCCAGAAATGGAGCAGTATGGGACTAGGCTAGGGAGGAGCTCTCTTAGGGTTTGAGTGGGAGATTTGGGAGGAATGGGAGTGTATCACTCGACAACTTCCTATTTTAAGTAATTTTTTAAACTAATTAGGTGCTGAACTCAGTCATTTCTACCTGCTGAAGAATTATAAGTACTGTCAGAGATGTCTAAATTTCAGGATCATGAGACAAACCCAAGTTATGGCCATGCTATACCTGGTGGCAAGCTATAGATATAAGGAGAGCAAATTACTTTAGTTTAGGTAGAAAGCCTAGTGAAAGCTTGGAAGAATGGTGCAGCCACAGGGTTTGTGATGTTGAATTCCTTGTTAGGAGGTCAGAGTATTTGAAGAGATCTACATAGGTCTGGGGTAGACACTTGTATAGCTTATGCACCAGGCTGGGAAGAGTAGAGGATGATGAAGCTGAGGTTGAATTCATCCTAAAACTCTTGCTCTGAATTAGATTTACCCTGAGCTTTTTTCCCCTTAGAGCCAGACAATGCCTTAGAGAGAAGGCATTGGATGCAAGAGATGGGCTTGAACACTCGAGAGCAAGACAGAGTTGAAAAAGTCAGTGAACTGGTTCTGGTTATGAGAGCCTGGGATTTAGGACAATCAGAAAGAGTGAAAGTTTGTTTCCCATGGAAATGCTTCAATATGGCTTTCTTTTAATGGTGGATCAGAATTCATCACTTTTTCTTTTTTTCTTTTTCTTTTTGTTGCTTTTTGGAGGGGGGAGGGCAGGGCAATTGGGGTTAAGTGACTTGCCCAAGGTCATGCAGCTAGTAAGTGTTAACTGTCTTAGGCCATATTTGAACTCAGCTCCTCCTGACTCCAGGGTCAGTACTCTATTCACTGTGCCACCAAGCCACCCCTATTTCATTTTTTTTCTTTTGGAGGCAGTCGGGGTTAAGTGACTTGCCCAGCGTTACACAGCTAGTGAGTGAAATTAAATTTGAACTCATGATCTCCTGACTCCAAGGCTGGTGCTTTATCCGTTGAACCGCCTAACTTGCCCTGAACCATGTCTTTCTTAAAGGGATCAGCCTGCTCAAAGGCAGAGTCCAGTAACAGTTTCTTACATCTCATAGCTAGTTTTCTTAGCTTTAAGATATCTAGGAAAGATCACTCCCTAAAATAAGTTGTTCTTAGGGTCCATCTGACATATGATATATAATCATTACCCTTTAATATTTTGCTCTCAGAATCTGCCACTGTCTTCTACTCCACTATTATGCCTTTCAAACATTATCCTAAGCACCGCTTCCTCATGCCCTTTCTCGCTTTTCGTGATTCAAAAATATGAACACCAGACAATAGTAGGAGATTGAAATTCAGGGTTCAGTGTCCTATTTACAGGTTTGCCAATGAATTGTTATTTGTTTTTAGCTGAATTACTTCCCTCTCTTTTCTCTAGCTATGAAGTGGAAATGACATATCTTCTATTGTCAATTTCTAAACATGACAATGTACTCAGTACAATATAAAATGATGCCTGCCTAAGATTACCATCTGAATATCAAAAGGTTTGAAGATCTCAGATGAATGGAACTAAATATCTTAGGAACATAATGATTGAATGTTAAGTACAATTCTTTGTTGTATTGATAAAAATGCATTCACTGGAACAGTTTCTGAGAGTCTTGGTAAAATACAGCTCCTCTATATTTTGCTTCTCTTTTTGCTGAACTTGTGATTTTTATTCGTGTAAGGTATTCTACAGAATATTCTACACCAATTAGAAAAGCCCTCTGCCAATGCTAATGGGCAATTGTTCTGCCAGGGCACTGAGATGTTAAGTGATTTTCCCAGAGTCACACAGGCAGTAGTTATATTGATATTTCTAAATAAATAAAACAGGGCTAACTATGTCTCTCCCTTATTTAGAGAAACTTCATTAGTTCTCCATTTCCTTTAAGATAAATTATAAACTTCTCTATTAGTATTTAAATCCCTTCAAAATCAGTCCTCAGATAATCCTTCTATACTGATTACATTTTATATTCTACAATGCAGCCAAGCTGACCAACTTAATGTTTCCCATACGTGAAATTCTATTTTCCATCACCTTGTCTTTGTACAGACTTTCCTTCTGCTTGTTACTATACATTGAACTGTACTGCTAATAAACACACACAGACAAAACCTTCATTTGATCCTACCGTCTCCACAAATTGCATCTTATATTTCTCCTCCCTTTTTGACAGACTCCTAGAAAAAATTATCTATATTGCTTCCAATTTCTCACCTCACACCCACTTTTCAACCCCTTTCAATTTAACTTCCAGATTCATTGGTTTACTGATACTGTCCTATTCAAGGTTATCAATGATCTATTAATTGCCAAATCTAATGCCCCTCTTTGGGTCTCATTGTTTTTGACTTCTGTGTGGAATGTGGTACCATTGACCACCTCTTTATCCTATATACTCTCTTCTTACTGATTCTTGTGATTGTATTTCTTTTATTTTCTTTTTAAAGTAAGTTTTAAAATAATATTTCATTTTCCCTCTAATTATATGTAAAACAACTTTTAACATTTGTTTTTTAAATAAGTTTTTATTGATATTTCTTGTGTTTATATTTCAGTTTCTTTTTTTATTTTTAAAAATTTTTTGGTTTACATCATTCATTTCCACAAGATTTTGAGTTACAAATTTTCTTCCCATTTTTTCCCTACCCACCACCCCAAAACAACAATCCCACTGAATATCCCCTCCCCCAATTTGCTCTCTCCTATATCTTCCCCTATACCCCCTCCGACTTTTCAGAGGGCATAGTGGATCTCTATGCCCCAGTGCCTATATATCTTATTTCCCAGTTACATGTAAAATAATAATAATAATAACATATTTTTTAAACATTTGATGTTAAACTTTTGAATTCCAGATTCTTTCCCTAACTCCTTCATCACCCACCCTTACTGGAAAGATAAGCAATTCAATACAATACATTTGTACATGGAAATACATTGTATATAGTTTGTACATGGAAATGCAAAACATTTCCATAGTGGATATATTATGAAAGACTGACTATATTTCCCTCCATCCCATCCCACACCAAACTTGTTCTATTCTCTGCTTTGATCCTGTCCCTTTTCAAAAGTGGGTGCTTCCAACTTCCCCTCCCCCCCAGCCTGCCCTCCCTTCCATCATTCCCCCTTTCATCCCCTTCCCCACTACTCTCCTGTAGGGTAAGATACCCTATTTAGTGCGTATGTCATTCCCTCCCTAAGCTAAATTCATTGAGAATAAGGTTGACACTCCCTTTTGCCTTTCTGTTCTTCCTCTCAATTGTAACAGTTTTCCCTTGCCTCTTCTATATAAGATATTTTACCCCATTCTATCTCTCCCCATTTCCTCTCATTGTATTCCTCTCTCACCTCTTTATTTCACCTTTTAAGTATCATCTCTTCTGATTCAACTGGTCCTGTACCCTCCCTCTGTCTATGTATACCTGTACATACATATATACACACACTCATTCATATGCCCATATACACTCCTATATAGACACACACACACATTTCTGTTCCCTTCAACTATTCTCATACTGAGAAAAGTTTCATAAGTTACAATTATTGTTTTTCCACGTAGGAATGTAAAGTAGTTCAAATTTGATAAGTTCCTCATGATTTCTTTTCCCTGTTTACCTTCTCATGCTTCTCTTGCTTCTTGTATCTGAATGTCAAATTTTCTATTCAACTATGGTTTTTTCATCAGAATGCTTCAAAGTCCTCTATTCCATTGAATAACCATATTGTCTCCTGAAACACGATACTCAGTTTTTCTGGGTAGGTGATTCTTCGTTTTAATCTCAGCTTCTTTGACCTCTGCAATATCATATTCCAAGCCCTTCGATCCCTCAGTGTAGAAGCTACCAGATCCTGTATTATCCTGATTGTGTTTCCACAGCATTCAAATTGTTTCTTCCTGGCTGCTTGTAATATTTTCTCCTTGATCTGGGAATTCCAGAACCTGGCTGTAATATTCCTAGGAGTTTCCTTTTTGGGATCTTTTTCAGGAGGTGATCGGTGGATTCTTTCAACTTCTGTTTTGCCCTCTGGTTCTAAAACATCAGGAAAATTTTCCTTGAGAATTTCTTGAAGGTTGATTTCTAGGTTCTTTTTTTGATCATGGCTTTCAGGTAGTCCAATAATTTTTAAATTATCTCTCCTGGATCTATTTTCCAGGTCAGTGGTTTTTCCTATGAGATATTTCACATTGCCTGCTATGTTTTCATTTGTTTGGATCTGTTTAATAGTATCTTGATTTCTCATGAAGTCCCTAGCTTCCATTTGCTCCAATCTAATTCTGAAGGAATGATTCTCTTCAGTGAGCTTTTGATATTCTTTTTCCATCTGGCAAATTTGGATTTTTAAGGTATTCTCCTCATTGCCTTTTTGAGCCTCTTTTGCCATTTGAGTTAGTCTATTTTTTAAGGTGTTATTTTCTTCAGTCAGGTTGTTGACTGATTTTCATAATTTTCTTGCATCATTCTCATTTCTCTTTCCAATTTTTCCTCCACTTCTCTTATTTGGTTTTCAAAATCCTTCTTAAGCTCCTCTATGGCCTGTAAGCAGCTTATTCTTTTCTTGGAAGCTTCTGGTGCAGGTGTTCTGACTTCATTTTCTTCTTCCTGTTCCATGCCCTGATCCTTTTTGTCCCCAAAAAAGGAATCCAGAGTCAGACCACTGTGCTTGCCTTGCTTCCCTTGTTTGCTCATTTTGTCACTGAAATATTTCAAAGTTTCTACTCAGATCTTTTAATCAGGAATTCTTGGAAGATCTCTATTTTGTTTAAGATTACATTTTTTTCCTTATAGATTGTACTCGGTCTTGAAGAATGTTAGTTTTGGTTGTAAGCCTTTATCTTTTGGAACATTACATTTTGGGACTTTCTTCCCTTTATGGTAGTTGTAGTATAGCATTAGATGACTGTTGACCATTTTTGAAAGATGCTTCTCTTAGCCTCCCTTTTTTGGGCAACACTATTACTAGCATACAATCCATATAATGGAGATTATGTCTAGTAAAGCAACTCCACACATTAACGGAAGCATTGGTGCCTTCTTCCTTTCTTCCCTCCCCATTCCCCCGATGTGTGCTACTGTCTATGAGGAAGGAGGTTATATACCAAGACTGACCTTCCTAGGACCTTTCTTCCTTCTCCCCTTGTGATTAGCAATAAAATTTGTTAAACCTCTCTGTGTGGGCTGCCTCTTTTCATCTGAAGTGCCCTGCACTACAGTGATCCTGACGGTTATTGCTTGTTACTTGAACTCTTTCTTTCTGGCTACCTGACATATCTATGACATTCCATGAATATTTTCAGTTGGAGTTTCTTTAAGGTGGTTGGTAAAGTTTTCCCATTTTCATTTCACTGTATGGTTCTAAGAGGTGTGGGAAATTTTCTTTTATAATCTCTTGATATCTGTCTTTGACCCAGAAATACTATTACTATGCCTAGACCTCAAAGGGATCAAATAAAGAGAAAAGAAACCCATATGTACAAAAATATTTGTAGCAGTTTTTTATTTTTTGGTAACAAAGAGCTAGAAGCAAAGAGGTGCCCATCAGTTGGAGAATGGACAAAAAATTTGCAACATATGAATGTAATGAAATATTATTGCATTATAAAGGCTGGCAAAAGAGAAAATTTCAAAAATATCTTGGATGATGTGTTGTAGCTGCAAGCACCCCAGCCTCCCCAGGGTGATTGCCAACACAGGTTCTTAGATCTGCTTTTCTAAAGGAAAGCAACTCAAAATGGGTTAGTAAGCTTACTTTAATTCATCAAACATATATCATTTACCTGTTTCAAGGGAAAAAAGTCAGCACCCCGAACTTCAGAGTAAACAGATAGAAGTTACAAGACAGAGAAACATTTAAGTAGACAGGTTTCCAAACTGTCCAACCATTATATACATCCATACCTAATCACAGTTACCAGAGAGGGAAGCATCAACATCTGGGTTTTCAAAGCCAGGGGGCTCTCAATGGCTGCCCAGAGTCTCATCTGGTCAAATCACACAACACTTCTCAAAGTAAGCCCCAAAGCAAAGCCTCCCATCAGGGCTTATATAGCTTTCTCCTGACTCAGAGAATGCAACAACCTTCTTGACCCACTGCCCAATCACAAAGTATCTCCTCAGAAACAAGCCTCCCACCACAGGCTCCAGGTGCACTTAAGCCTAGGGGCAGGGAAGATCTTAAAAATTTACATTCCTATAACATTGCACTGTCCTTCACCAGTGGACACAATTCATTCTCTTTCTGCAGAAGTCTCTGGACCCCTGAACCAGCAGCAAGCTTCCAGGACTTCTGCAACAACAGGACTGTCCTTCACCAGTGGACGAATCTGGCAAAACAACATCAAAACAGACAAAGTACCAGCATAACAGCCATGTCTCCTTAGTCCTTGGCAGCTCTGGGTGGCAGCTCTCAAAATTCCTGGGCAGTTCAAACTGACCCTCAGCAATCCTCTTCATCTCTCTGCCTCCACGATGCTGTTTCCAAAAAATTCTTCTGCCTCTCTCTCTGCTTGTGCCTCTCTAAATTCATGTCACCAGCTCCTCCCAGTTCAGCCCTCTCTTTTCATGTCAACAAGTCCATCCCACAAGTGGGATTCACAAGCTCTGGGTCTTAACACAATCAATTTGAAAACCAAGCCAATACAGGGGGATCTTTAAATTCAATTACTATTACATGTGTATGTACTGATGCAGAATGAAGTGAGGACCAGTAGAAAAATTGATACAGTAACAACACTCTAAAGCAAAACAATTTGGAAAGACTTAAGAACTCAGATCAAGGCAAAGACTAACTATGACTCTAGTTCAAATCATAAAGCATACTACCTCCTCTTGGATGTAAGATTCAGAATGAGGCATGGCTAACATGTGGATTTGCTTTGCTAGACATAATCCCTGTTACAGGGACTGTGTGCTAGTAATAATGTTGCCACAAAAAAGGGGGGAATAAGGAAGTATCTTTCAAAAGTGAATTGAAGGAGGACAATGAGGTAGTACAATAGATAGAGCACTAGCCCTGAAGTCAGCAGGACCTGAGTTCAAATGTGACCTCAGACACTTGACACTTAGTAGCCATCTGACCCTGGCCAAGTCACTTAACCCCCAATTGCCTTGCCAAAAATAACAAACAAAAAAAATGTTTAGAAGGAAAGAGAAGGGGGTGCTAGGTGGCCCAGTGAATAGAGCCCTGGAGTCAGGAGTAACTGAGTTCAAATCCGGCCTTAGACACTTAACACAAAAACTAACTGTGTGACCTTGGGCAAATCACTTAACCGCAATTGCCCTCCAAAAAGCAAAATAAAATAAAATAACACAAGAAGGAATTTCAGAAGATCACAGCTTCAAAAGTAGCATGTTGAATGAAAACTCTCCTTATTTTTGCCTCATGAAATCCTTAGTTTCCTTCAAGGTCCAGCTCCTATAGAAAGCTTATCCTGATTGTCACCAGTTACCAGTTACATAAGTTGCTTAGAATTTAATTTCTAAGTATTTTATATTTAATTTTGTAAGTTCATGTTGTTTCCTCCACATAAAATATAATCTCCTTGTGGCCAGGGGTTGATTTTTTTGTTTTATTTTTTGTCTTTTTATGCCAAGTGCCTAGGTATAGTAGGCACTTAATAAATGTTAGATGTGGAGAAAAGTTGTTGGTTCCCAAGAATAACTCTGAAGGTCAGTGATAATGGGGCACTTCAGAGAAGGAAAGTATGCACTATATTGTTTCAAGGACTAGAAAGACGATCAATTCCCCAGAGGTAAGGAAAACCTCAAGAGGTGGTTCCTCAGTGAAGATATTCAAGTTTCCAATACAAAATCCATCTTTACCTCCAGGATTCTCTCCCCTCCTAAATCCTTACTTAACAAAGTTCAACATATGATCTTTAGTGAGGTCATAAAAACAGTAAGAGTGCCCCTGCTGTCCCTTTTGAAATATTTACTACTTACCCTGTAGCATTTCTAGTTTTAAGACTCCTTTTCTCAGTGCTTTAAGAATCATTTTTGTAAATGATCTCTCTTGGATCTAAGAATAATGTGAAGTTTGGTAGATAAGGTAAATAAAACACCTACCCCTTGGCTAACTCTCTTGTTCTTAGTGAAAAGATTAATGCATGTACTTTATGTTAGGAAATTTATGTTTTTAGCTGTGGTGATAATTTTTTTTAAAAAGACTTTACATTCTTAAACTAAAAATGTTATTTTGTGAACCCTTTTAAGGTAGATCAATTAGGTTTCATAAAGCTTGACAGTACCTTCTTTTAAAATAAGTCACAGCTCAGTATGCTCTTAGTATATTGATTTTTTAAATTCAAAGTTCTTTTTATAACTATTAAAAATACTTCTTCTACCGTAGTCCTATTGCTGAAAGTTTCACTTAATAATCTCTCTTTCACTTACTTTTTTCTTATTTAAATAACATCTCACTGTACTATAATTGTGTTCGAAGTCCTGGACTAGGCGTTGTGAAATCAGAATCTAAAATACAAAAGAAATAGAGAATTATTATTATTATTATTATTATTATTATTATTATTATTATTATTAT
>NW_027186492.1:12781293-12790444 GCF_028583685.1 Petaurus breviceps papuanus | reverse complement strand
ATTATTATTATTATTATTATTATTATTATTATTATTATTATTATTATTATGTTGAGAAGGTGTGGCCTCACATTACCCTGAGTCCTTCTTGCCTCCCCTTGATAAAGACTTTCATGATGTTTCCCTATACAAAGTGTAGAAGTCTTAATTGCCACCTGCATATGAAAGTCCCAAGATATAACCTGTGATTTAGAAGCAAAGTTTTGGGATTATAGCAGCTAGATGGTGCAGTGCTGGGCCTGGAGTCGGAAAGACCTGAGATCAAATCTAGGTTCAGACAATTACTAGCTGTGTGACGCTGGGTAAGTCACTTAACTCTGCTTGCCTCAGTTTCCTTATCTGTAAAATGAACTAGAGAAGGAAATGGCAAACCTTTCCAGTATCTTTGCCAAGAAATGCCCAAAATTCATTTCATGAAGAGTTGAACACAACTGAAACAACTAAGAAACAAGAAGACTGGATTCAATCTTGGGTGCTTTTCACTAAAATTTTAAAATCTTTCTCTTTGGTTTATTTTGCTCTCCTTGAATTTTCCCTGGAACCATCAGAATTTGACTTCTGTCAAGCTCAGTAGTTCATAACCTTTTTTATGTCAGCGACTCTTTTAGCAATCTTGTGAAGCCTAGGGACTCCTCATAATAAAGTTTTTAAATGCATAAACTAAAATACATGGACTTATACAGGAAATAAATTACTTTGAAAAATAATTAATAAAAAATAAAAAAAAATCCACAAATCCCTGGCCTAGGTGGGGTGTGCTAGAATCAGTTCATACTAGCTCTCAAGAGGTGATTGTTAAAATTTCAGAGTAAGCATTCACACCTCAGAAATTGGCAAAGCTACAAGTCAGGTCTTGATTTATTATTTTGTTGATTGTCTAGATTTAAGAAAGTGATAGGGATAATGTTGATAATGCAAAATAAATTTAAAACTGTGTTGTATATATTCACAATACATGTGATTCCCCACCCCAGCCCCCAGATATCCAATTATTAAACATTTATCAGCATACCTTTGGGTCTAGGCATTTACAATAAAAGGGAAAAAGTCCCCAGCTGCCATTCAAGCACTCAGGTTAATAGTACAAAGTGCATGGAGGGCTTTTTTCACCAGATAGAAAAGAAGCATAAAACACTCACACCTGGGACCATAGACAATCAAACCAACCCTCTGTTTGTCTCCATTGGTCTTCTACCTCCTATAGTCCTCCAGGTTTTAGTAAAACGCTGGCAGGGTGAGGAGCCTCAATGGGAGAATGCTGTGTTGCTTAAGGGTCAACTGCCATCCCTCAGATGAATTTCATCTCAAGAACAAATATGAAGTACAACCTTGATTGAGATGCTATATAATACCAAGGGAAAGTATTAAGAATTGTTAGAGATTCAACCCTTCTTTCCAGTTAGTCCTACCTTTCCAGGCTCCCCACAAAGTGCAACAATATGGAGTTGGTGCAGGGTTGACCTCTTTTGAAAGCTCTGTACCTACCGTGTTTCCCCGATAATAAGCCCTCTCCTGAAAATAAGCCCTCTGGTGTTTTTCTGTCCAAAAAAAATAATAAGACAGTGTCTTATTATTGGGGAAACATGGTAGAAAGTCAACATAATTCACAGGATCAGTGAAGGTCCAGCTTTTCCCTTCCACATTGTTTTTCTCCATCTTGCTCTCCCTTGATTTCACTTCTGGCTTGGTCCCAGAACTCTTCCCCTTGGTCCAGAAACTCAGTATTGTCCAGGAATACCACCTCTGTATCCTCTTGGTCCAATACCTCCTCTGCCTCTCCATCACTACCCTATTCCTGCTAGCTCTAGTTGCCCTGATTCCTGACTGGTCCCAGAACCCATTTCTACCACTGCCTCTGGCTGCCACCATTTCTGAGGCAATTTGGTTCTCTTTTCTTCTGGAGCCATATATTTCTTCTACTCCTGAGGCCACATGGTTCTCTGAAGGGGTCTCACTGATACATAGGCTTCCATTCTAGGGAAACCAGTCCAGATCTCTGTGTGTATCCTCTATCTGCATATCACAGTCTTGTTCTCTCAATTTTTCCTTGCCTGATTGCAACCTTCCTTTTTAAAGCCCAAGTCCAAGGACACACCTTAAGTTTATGCAGGAGTGTGCTGGTAAATGTTTAATAAGCAGCTATCTGGGAAAAAATGCGCCACTAACACACTTTAAAGCTTAATCTGCATTATTACTATGTTCTCCATTATTTTCATAAGTCTAGACAATCAACAAAACAATAAATCAAGCCCTAATAGGTATTTTTTTTCTGATTTCCAAGGTGTAAATGCTTACACTGAAAATTTAACAATTGATTCTCATGAACTGGCTTGAGCTGGCTTCAACATACCCATGATTATATGGCAGGCTATGAAATAATTCTCCCCAACTATAGTATTAATGAGGATGTTTATACTTTGTGTAGGGAGACATCCTGAATAGCAAAACAAAGACCGCATCAGGAGATAGCAATGAGGACCCAGGACAATACCTGGAAATACATACTCTATGAGTATATGGAATAAACTCTTCATCAAACCTTTTCTTTTTTTAGAGAGAGAATTCAAAAGTTGATGAATAGAGGCAATGTAAATAAAGGAGAGAAAAGATAGTACAGAAAAAGTACCAAGATTTATATCTTATTCTGATTTATGTAGCAAAGCTTTGTGAAAATAATTTTTTCCTCTTGAATAGCCTAGTAGGGTGGAAGCCAATTAATATTTGAGGTTAATTGGGTGAATTGAATTAAAATGAGAAATATAAAAAAATTATATCTCATACTTTCAATAAATATTAAGAATTTTAATTTCTTTTACAGTTAAAGAATTATATCCCAAAGAATTCGCCTCATGCTTTATTCAATATTGCTTTTAATGAAATTCACATTTACTCACTCAACAATGAGATCATGCTCAAGTCAGCCAATGGCACAGCAAGACGTTATTCCTTGGTCTTTTTTGCAATGAATATCATTAGTCACTAGAGGGAGCAGGAAGAAAGGCTTTTTGGTGAAGTAGTTTTCACAAATCCAAAAGGCTGGTTGGCTGCTTTCAGTCTAATGGATTATCACACCAATGAAACAAAGATCATAGATCCTATGCTAGAATTCAATCTTTATATTTTACAAATGAAGAAACTGAGGCTGAGAGAAGTTGAATGACTTGCTTAAGGTCATACAAGTAATGAGTATCAGAATCAGGAATTGAATCCTGGTCCTCTGGGAGCCAGGGCTCTTTTCCACTGTTCTAGGCTGCCTCCAAGGAGTATGCTGGAAGACCGTGTTGACTGGTGAAGAGCACAGGTATTGGAATCTCCCTGAGCCACTGCAAGTTAATATGCATTTGTTATAGAAGTGACATTGCCTCTTAGACGGTGGAATAGGAACAACTTATTCTGTTGGTGTTTGACTAGTCAGCAAGAATTTTTCAAATCATGGCTTTATTAAGAGTGTGGCTGTGATTTGGTACAGTGGGAAGGATGCCAGATTTAGAGTTAGAAAAATTGGGTTCAAGTCATGACTAAGCTATTTACTAGTTGTGTGCCCATGGGTAAATGATTCAATCTCTCTGGGCTTCAGTTACCTCATCTATAAAATGAGAGAATTGGACTTGATGATTTCCAAGGCAGCTTCCAAGGCTATTTTCTCTAGTACTGGTTATATCTTCTACCACAGAGAACTCCTCACCCCCCCCCCCAACATACTGACTCTGGAGGGGAAATCAGAAAGAATACTCTTTGTCCCTCACTGACACTTACAGACTCTCCCTTTACATTTAGCAATCAACAATCTCTTCTCCTTTGAAGTGCACTCAACCAAAATCCCAGTCTTTTCACTTTGCTTCCTTCTATAAATTCTCTGATCTAATTGTACTGACCTACCTATTATTTCTCACATATGAAACTTTATCTCCCGACTCCATGCATTGGTTGTTCCCCATGTCTGGAATATTCTTCTTTCTTGCCTCAAAATCCTAGCTTCCCTGGTTTCCTTTAGTACAGCTCAAATGCTACCTTCTGTTGTTTCCCAGTCTCTCCAAGTACCCATTCTCCTTCCTCCAAGGTTACTTTTTAATCTACTTTGTATATATCTTATTTACATGTATATATGTACATAATATGGATTGTATATATAGAAACAAATATATATGTGTGTATGTATATCATATGTATGGGCTTTCCCACTAAAACATAAACTGAGATCAAGGACTATTTCTGTATTTTCTTTATGTACCTATCCCTCAACTGTGGCAACAATAACAATAATGGTGATAATAGCCAGAATTTTTATAGTGCTTTAAGATTTGCAAAGTATTTTATAAGTTTTATCTCATTTGATCTTCATAACAACTCCTCATAACAACTCTCATAACAACAAAGTGAGTCAGGTGCTATTATTATCCTCATTTTGAAAATAAGGAAACTGAGGCAGACAACAGTCAAATAACTTGCTCAGGGTCACATAGCTATTAAGTGTTGGAGACAGGGTTTGAACTCAGGTCTTCTTGACTCTAGGTCCAGTGCTCTATTCACTGTATCACCTAAGCACTCAATAAATGCTTCTTGATTGATTGATTACTCTACTACATCCTCTGTACTGTTCAGGCATATTGGCCTACCTGCTGTTTGTACATGATGCTGCTTCTTCTGTCTACATGACTCTGCACTGCTTGTCCCTTCTTCCTGGAAGGCTCTTTTCTTGTACCTCTTCATCATGAAGCCTTTTCTGGTCCCTGCACTGCTAGTGCCTTCCTCTACAAGGGTACCTTGTATTTGATTTTTAATTGTCTTGTACATATCTATCATCTATCTATCTATCTATCTATCTATCTATCTATCTATCTATCTATCTATCTATCTATCTATCATCTATCTATCTATCATCTATCTGTGTATGTTGCCTCCTCCATTAAAATGTAAGCTCCCTGAGGGCAGGCACAGTTTTGCTTTTGTTTTTGTATCTCTATGTATTGTTAATGTATTCTTAATGGAATAGGAAGATCTTTCCCATCCATTAAGAGACCCGTGTGACCTGTTTAAGTCACATGAAAGCCTAAGTCATATGAGTTTGAGTCACAGGAAGCCTGTGGTAGGAGGAGCTTGCTGAATTTGTGGAGCAGGAAGGGTGGAGCAGAGCCCAGAGGAAGTTAGTCATAACAGTTAGAGCTGAGGGAGAAAGAGGAATCAGGCAGTAAGCTATGAGTGTTGTTTTTGGGAAGACACTAGCAGAGAAAAGGCCTGGGGATGGTGGTGCCCCATGCATGGTTATTGTGTGTGGATTTCTTTGTTGCTATGATGGATTTGGCTTTCTTGTTGTGATTAAATGCTTTGGTTCTGTCTTCAATGTGGAGAGTCTGTTATATTTTGCAGTTCAGAATTATGCCGGCATATTCATAGCCTCTGTAGGCGCTGTGAATATTGTGTTGGCACTATGCTCTAGCACTTAGCACAGACCCTGGCACAAAATAATAGCTAACATTTATATAGGATTTACTTTGTGCCAGGCACTGTGCTGAGCATTTTATGATTATTATCTCATTTGATCCTTACAACAACCATGGAAGGTAAGTGCTATCATTATTCCCATTTTACAGATGAGGAAACTGAGGCAAACAGATTAAGTGATTTGTCCAGAACCTCAGAGATAGAAAGTATCTGAGGCTGGATTTGAATTCAGGTCTCCCTGACTCTAGGCATTCCTTTCTACCTATTGTGCCATCTAGCTGCCTTGATGAATAATTGTGTGTTGAAGAGGGTAGTACTTGAACTCAAGTGTTCCTCCTCTGATTTCAGCTCTCATTTGACTACACTGTTCTGCTTCTTCATATGATTATATTTGGCTCATTATTTTGACACATTAATAGATGTTTTTGGATCTTGCTCCTGTTGTGTAACTTGTTAACTATTCCTCCCCAGATTCCTGTTTTCCATATGTTTTGCAAGGGGCACACAATTTACATCTGTCCTTTTTGGAGAAAGCTTTGGTCATTCCCGTTCTCCAACCAGTCAATTGCTTGCAGGAATTGTGGTCTTGGACTTCTACTCTATTATTGATTACTTTATCCTTAGCAACATTCTTTGGTATTCCCAAAGTAGAGGCCCCTGGATCATCACACTGTTGGCTGTTATAAGAGATAGTAATCACCCTCAGATTTGTCATTTCTGTCCTCAAATGACTTATCCACATCAGTGAGCGAATGCAGCAGAATGTCCACAGCTTCTTTCTCTGAAAGTTTTCTTCTTTCCATGTTGCTAAAATAAAATTAAAAAATTATTTTTGGTGGGAGAAAAGTACTAGTGAATAGCTAAGGTATGCTGACAGAAACTCAAATGCTAAGTCCAAGATATATTATTTATGGTTCTAAAACTCAATCAGACACATTCTCCCTCCCTCTTTCTTCTTTCCCTCCACACTCTCTTTAAACCTGCCAGTATAACTCTATGAATTTTCTGCCACAGAAGCTTGGAAGTTCTAACAAGCATAAAATCACAGAGTTGAATTATATATGTTGACTTGTAGAACTTTTGGTAAGAAATAAATGCTTGATGTCATATATACTTGTTCACTATCTTCATTTAGTTGTATCCATCATTTTATATTTTGCTGTTGTCTGTTCAAAATCATAGGCTTCTAGAGAGCAAAGGACCTATCTATGATATTCAGAATTCTTTATTTCTCTCCTATCACATAAGATCTGCTTTGATATATTCCAGGGAGCAAAGGCTTGGAAATCACGCACAAATCATCACTGTATAAACCTTGGTCCCATATAATCCCAGTAAGTTGAATTTAAATGTTCCTTAAAATCAAGTGGGAGGATTCTCAATAGCTAATATTGCATACATAGTGCAATAAAGATAGTGGGGTTCAATCAACTTTTTGCAGTATGATTCGCCTATTAGTATCTTAGTAAGAACTAATGCCAGAGGAGGAAGAAGAAACTGCCTTCTGTTTCAGAATTATAAGTAGGGAATTTTACAGCCAGAGAAAGCATCAAAACCATACATGAAGTCTACCCTCATTTGAGGAAGGCTGGTGGAAACCATCCCATGTTGGGAGACAAAGATAAATCAACACTTTGGGGATGAGGGAGCAGGATGAGGCATATCATGATACCACCATCTAATATATCAACTAATATTTTTTTTTTTTTTGCTAGGAAGGCAATGAGCTCTGTTTTTTTTTTTTTAATATACTACTGCAGGTGTGCAAAGGCTGTTAGTGCTAATAAATATGGCAACCTCAATTTGCCTCAATTGCCCCACCCTAGTCACACATCTGTTTTGCCATCCTGGTTTTCCAGTGTATCTGCATAACTTAGTGTCTGCTTTTCAGAGGGCAGTCTTTGTATTTGGTCTCTGCTTCACTATCTTACCTGAGTACCAGGGTCCCTTTGACTTCATGGGGGAACTTATCTTGCTGGGAGCTAGGTCACATGGTGAATGGAACACTGGACCTAGAGTCAGGAAGACCTGAATTCAAATTCAACCTCAAACACTTATTAGCAGTGATCCTAGGCAAGTCACTTAACCTCAGTCTGCCTCAGTTTCCTCAACTGTAAAATGGGAATAATAATAGCACCTACCTCTCAGGGTTCTTGTGAGGATCAAATGAGATAATAATTGTAAAACACTTAGCACAGTTCCTGGAACCTAGTAAATACTAAATAAGTGCATGTTCCTTCCCTTCTTTTCTCTTTCTCTTTTTTACCCTCACTCTCTTCTTTCTCTAATAAGTGCCATGCCCTGAACCCTTTCCGGTTAGTCACCTTCCTATTTCTTTGCCAACCTTCTCAAAAGCAAACACCAGACTCAACTTAATTGTTCTATTTCCTATTCTTTGTTCTTTTAGTACTTTGTTCTCTAATAGTTGATAATTAACTAATCGGATAAAGCAATAATGCTAAGGCAGGGCTTCCCAGTTGATTTGGTCTTAGAACACTTTTAACCTTGACATATGTCACACATCCTCAATTGGTAAATAGTCAAAGAATATGAACGGTTTGCAAAACAAGAAATAAAAACTATCAATAATCATATAAAATGCTTCAAATCGTTAATAATTAGAGAAAAACAAATGAAAGCAATTCTGAGGTGCTACCTCACACTCATTATTTTGACTAAGTTGGCAAAAATGAAAAATGACAAATGTTGGAGGAGTTTGAGGAAAATAGTCACATTAATGAATCCTTGGTAGAGCTGTGAACTGGTCCAGCCATTCTGACTTCAGGAGCAATGGGTATTAATGCAGTGGTTGATTTGGGCTTGATATCAGGGGAAAACATTCCTAATACTCAGAGCTGTTTAAAAGTGGAAAGGGCTGTCTAAAAGTGGAAAGGGCTGTCTAATGATTTAGTGAGTTCCTTCTTGGAGGTCTTCCTACAGAGAGTAGATGAACACTTATAGACTATGTTATGGGGGGGATTCTCTTTGCGTATGTGTTTGAAAAGGTGGCTGCTCAGATCCCTTCCCATTCTCAAGTTATGTGATTTTTATTTTTTCAATTGATGAAAATTTATTTTCTCTTCCTTCTCTCTCATCATCATTAGAGAAGGGAAGGTAAAGGAAAAAGGAGGAGAAGAAAAGGAAAAGCTTTGTAACAAAGATACATAGTTAAAGCATCTCCAGGTCAAACAACCCTAGTTCCTTCACATGGCACAGACAGATCTCAGACCTTTCACCACCCCAAATTATCCTCAAACTAGCTGCTTGATCTGGGCAAGGCCCTCTGTCTGCCCAGCTATAATTTGGGCATAAATAACAGTGTCCTCACAGGGTTGTTGTGAGCATCAATGGAGACAATAGTTATAAAAACATTTAGCACAGTGCCCAGCATAGTAGGCATTTAATAGGTGCTTTGTCCTTCCCTTTTGTGAGAATTGAGACATTTGCCTTCCCCCAATCTTGTTGTGCCTTTCCTATTACCCATGATCTTTCAGATGTACTGACGGTGGCTCAACAATCCCTGGGGATGTAAGTCATCTGGGTTAGAGGATTTAAACTGACTAGGGATAACTAGGTGCTCTCTTACTCTGTCATTACCTGGATATCAAATCCTTGTTAATAATTTCTCTTTTTCACTTCCTTCCTTCCTTCCTTCCTTCCTTCCTTCCTTCCTTCCTTCCTTCCTTCCTTCCTTCCTTCCTTCCTTCCT
>NW_027186492.1:12776037-12781193 GCF_028583685.1 Petaurus breviceps papuanus | reverse complement strand
CCTCTCTCTCTCTCTCTCTCTCTCTCTCTCTCTCTCTCTCTCTCTCTCTTTCTTTCCTTCTTTCTTTTCTTTCTTCCTTCCTTTCTTCCTTTCACTTTTTGGAGGGGGGAAGTTAGGGCAATTGGGGTTAAGTGACTTGCCCAAGGGCACATGGCCAGTTTTGTGTTAAGTGTCTGAGGTCGGATTTGAACTCAAGTCCTCCTGACTCCAGGGTCAGTGCTCTATTCATTGAGCCACCTAGCCACCCTGCTAATCATTTTTCTAATGTCATTTCTAGTAAAACTGTAATTTTCCAGGCAGAGAAAAACAGAAACAAGTATGAACCGAACATCTCTGACTTCTTGTTATTATCAATTATTATTGTCCCATTTACTCCACACAAAAGTCCTATCCCTTCATTGAGCCTTCTTATTCTCCTAACATGGTTGTGGGTTTTTTTTAAAACTCTTTTTTCTGTCTTTAGCTTCCCTTACCAGTGGCAGCTCATTCTTAGTTTTCGTGATTCTGGCACATTTTTTCCCCACTCAGGACCATGACATGATCTTATACTTATCCCCTCTTTATCTAGTCTTGCTTTGATTTTATCTATATTTCTTTTAAAAACCTAAGTTGGTTTATGAGTTACTTGTGCATCCACATTGCTCCCTTCAGATACATTCCATCTTCTCTCTTCATTGGAACTTCTTCTCTTTGTGTTTTCAGAATTTCATTTTTAAGCAACTCTCATTCCATCTGGACTGACTTTCCCTCTAGAATTACAGTCCATTAAATCTTACCTATTCTTTCTCTGAACCCTTTTAAATCTGCCTCTTGAAAATTTATTATGTGTGTCAGATTATGCCAAGATATCACCTCCTTCTCTATTATATATTCTGGAGACTTAGTCACTTTCCCCCAGAGTTCAATATTCATAATAATGGAGTTCACAATCCTGTTCTGAGAAATCTAAGAGTGGAATATCCTTGGGATAAAGGAGAGAAAGGTAGGAGAAATTTTGGAAGAAAATAATTCAGTAAATTTATTTTCATACCCCAGTATTAGTACTTAATATTTTTTGGTAAATATGTAGTGCCTTGGAATCCTCAATATAGTCCCCTTCTTAGCTATATATAGGTCTATGGTATTGTTGGGATATGTCTATTCAGTTCCTTAGCTACAAGCCCATCAGCATTTTTTTTATTAGATCAAACCAGGAGACTGTAAATTCAAAGCAAATATATTTACTGAAACTGAATAACAAGGTAAAACCAGGTAATTATATCAGGTATTAATCACTCATGGTACCCATTCCTAAATGGCTTTCTAATTCCAAATGAGAATTGATAGACTTACTTTCTCATTTACCACTCTGTCTCTTCAAGGAATGAGTGGGAGGGGATGCATCAATCAGTCATGAAAAGATAGTAGTAGAGAAACTCTTGCTAACATTAGGATTTTTGATATTCTACTACAGCATAGGGAATGCTGGACTTCTTGGCACAAGAACCAGTGACTAGGTAAGGCTGAATTTCTTGGGATGGAAATTGGACAATCATGGGAACAAGTAGTCTTGAAAGCACTGATTTTTGTCAGCATCATGACAGTTCAGATTGGACCCCAGAAATTAGTACACAACTGTCAATTTCTTCCCATATTTCCACAATAAATTTCTATGTTCCTCAAGTCTTATATTTTGTTCTTCACCAGACCCCTCTCATCCCCTTTAAAAACTCTCTCATACTTGGAGCTTCCACATGCTGCAAACTCATATGCAACTTGTCCTGGCATGTAGTTCAAAAGAGAAGATGGAGTCTGTGCCCAGACATAGATTCTTATGTTTATATTTTTATATTAGTATTTTAGATGGAATAATATCACTAGTATTTTATCATGGAATCCCAGACTCTCATTGTGTTCAACAGCATTTCCAGACAACAGTTTGGAAAATGCTATATTAAAGTATTAATGAGTACTTATGGATTAATATAGCCTTGCTCCCAGATGGTATTTATATTTTAACAAGGGGTCTTCCAGACATAGTGTCATTAAGTGTAAAGGAATGGTTAGAATTTCAGTCACTATGACAAGATAGTAAAGCAGATATTTTTTTAAATTAAATTTTATGTTTATTTTTAGTTTATATCATTCATATCCACAAGATTTTGAGTTTCAAATTTTCTCCCTGTCTTTCCACTACACACCACCCCAAAGCAGTGATCCCACTGTATACCCCTTCCCCCAATCCGCTCTCTCCTATAACCTCCCCCATTTCCCCTCCAACTTTCCAGTAGGGCAAGACGGATCTCTATACACCAGTGCCTGTATATCTTATTTCCCAGTTGCATGAAAAAAAAGAAATAATATATATTTATTTTTTTAAACATTTGATTTTAAAACTTTGAATTCCAAATTCTTTCTCTTCCTCCCTTGTCACCCACCCTTACTGGGAAAATAAACAATTCCATATGGGTTGTACATGTGTAGCTACACAGACCATTTCCATAGTGGATACATTGTGAAAGACTGACTATATTTCCCTCCATCCTATCTCTCCCCCCACTTGTTCTGTTTTTTATTTTGACCCTGTCCCTTTTCAAAAGTGTGTGCTTCTAACATCCCTCCACCCCCAATCTGCCCTCCCCTCCATCACCCCTCCTCTCATCCCTATTCTGCTGTACAGTGAGATATCCTATTTAGTGTTTATGTCATACCCTCCCAAAGCCAAATTCAATGAGAGTAAGGTTGACCCATTCCCTTTTGCCTTCCTGTTCTTCCTCTCCATTGTAACAGTTTTCCCTTGCCTTTCTATATGGGACAATTTACCCCATTCTATTTCTCCCCATTTCCTCTCTTCATATTCCTGTATCACCTCTTAATTTCACCTTTTAAGTATCATCCTTTCCTATTCAATTGGTCCCGTGCCCTCTGTCTATGTGCACACTCACATATGCATTCATGTGTCCATATACCCTCCTATATATATATACATACACACACATATACTCACACACATTTATATTTCCTTCAACTATTTTCATACTGAGAAAAGTTTCATCAGTTACAATGATCATTTTTCCATGTAGTAATGTAAATAGTTCAACTTTGATAAGTTCCTTATAATTTCTTTCCCCTATTTACCTTCTCATGCTTCTCTTGCTTCTTGTATCTGAATGTCAAATTTTCTATTTAACTCTGTTTTTCTTTTTATCAATAATGCTTAAATTCCTCTTTTGGGTGCAGAGTCAAGATGGTGGAGTAGAAACAGGACTTCCATGGGGCTCTGGCTTTCACATCCCCCAATTCATGTAAAAGGGGACTCTGAACAAACTTTGGAGCTACAGAATCCACCAAATGATACAGAGAAGCTAATCTCCCATTGAGGACAGCCTCACAGGCCAGCAGGAATCAGCCAGCTCAGCACTCTGGGAGCCCTGCTGAGCCCAGTCCCCTGTAAGCCAGAGGTTTTAGCCCCAGGACGGGCCTGACTAACCACCGGCTGGAGGGACTTCAGATCACCAACAGTTGTGGTGGTTTCCAGAATTATCAACACATAGATGTGAAGGACAAAGTGAGAGGTCAGTGCAGTGTGGACTTTGGGATCCAGTAGTTAGGAATGCGGTTGGCCATTGCCCCCGGGGAGAGAAACCACTGTAGCACCACGGCTGTGCAGCTGCCCCCATGTGGCAGCTGCAGCTCCTGGCCTACAGAGTGTAGGTGAACCAAGCAGCCAGTCAGAGGGGTAATTGCTCTTGCTTTAACCTGCTTGGATCTGGATTGTGGTCTAGGGTGGAGGTCCTGGGGTGTGCGACCAGCTTGCTAGAGTGTGTGGAGGCTTCAGAGAGGGCACCCAACTAACATCTTTGGCAGCTGAGAAAGCCCCAGTGTTTGGGACAAAGCTCCCCTGTTTGGTGGCAGAATCCTACTGTGGCAAAAAGCCCAAGGGTCAAGTGATTGAGTGGCAACATGAGCAGGTAAAAGAAACAGAGCAACCCAACTTTACACTCCTATTTTGGGGACAAAAAGGATCAAAGCATGGAAAAGAAGTCAGAACTTCTGTGCCAAAAGCTTCAAAGAAAAATATGAGTTGGTTACAGTCCATAGAGGACCTTAAGAAACAAATAAGAGAAGTGAAGGAAAAAGTGGGAAGAGAAATGAGAACGATGCAAGAAAATTATGAAATGAGAGTCAACAGCTTGACTGAGGAAAATAACACCTTAAAAAATAGACTAACTCAAATGGCAAAAGCGGCTCAAAAAGTCAATGAGGAGAAGAATGCCTTAAAAATCCAAATTTGCCAGATGGAAAAAGAATCTCAAAAGCTTACTGAAGAGAATCATTCCTTCAGAATTAGATTGGAGCAAATGGAAGCTAGTGACTTTATGAGAAATAGAGATGCTGTTAAAAAGATCCAAACAAATGAAAGAATAGAAGGCAATGTGAAATATCTCATGGGAAAAACCACTTATCTGGAAAATAGATCCAGGGGAGATAATTTAAAAATTTGGACTACCTGAAAGCCATGATCAAAGAAAGAACCTAGAAATCATCTTCCAAGAAATTCTCAAGGAAAACTGCCCTGATGTTTTAGAACCAGAGGGCAAAGTAGAGGTTGAAAGAATCCACCAATTACCTTGAAAAAAACTCCCAAAAAGAAAACTCCTAGAAATATTATAGCCAGGTTCCGGAGTTCCCACATCAAGGAGAAAATATTACAGACAGCCAGGAAGAAACAATTTGAATACTGTGGAAACACAATCAGGATAACACAGGATCTGGCAGCTTCTACACTAAGTCATCTAAGGGCTTGGAATATGATATTCTGGAGGTCAAAGGAGCTAGGATTAAAACCAAGAATCACCTACCCAGCAAAACTGAGTATTATGTTTCAGGGGAAAATATGGTCATTCAATGGAATTGAGGACTTTCAAGCATTCTGATGAAAAAACTAGAGTTGAATAGAAAATTTGAAATTCAGATACAAGAAGCAAGAGAAGCATAAGAAGGTAAACAGGGAAAAGAAATCATAAGGAACTTGTCAAAGTTGAACTATTTACGTTCCTACATGGAAAAACAATAATTGTAAGTTATGAAACTTTTCTCAGTATGAAAATAGTTGAAGGGAATAGAGATTATATATATATATATATATATATATATATATATATATATATATATAT
>NW_027186492.1:12751760-12776027 GCF_028583685.1 Petaurus breviceps papuanus | reverse complement strand
ATATATATATATATATATATATATATATATATATATATATATATATACGTCTATATTAGAGGATATATGGGCATTTGAATACATATGTGAATGTGTGTATATATGTTTACAGGTATACATAGATAGAGAGCACAGGACCAATTTAATAGGAAGGGATGATACTTAAAAGGTGAAATTAAGAAGTGAGAAGGGAATATAATGAGAGAAGATGGGGATAGACAGAATGGGGTAAACCATCTCATATAGAAGAGGCAAGGGAAAATGGTTACAATGGAGGGGAAGAACAGGAAGACAAAAGGGAATGGGTCAACCTTATTCTCATTGAATTTGACTGAGGGAAGGAAGGAATGACATTCACACTAAAAAGGGTATCTCACCCTATAGGAGAGTAGGGGGAAAGGGGATGAGAGGGGGAATGATGGAAGGAAGGGCAGGTTGGGGGGGAGGGAAGTTGGAAGCACCCACTTTTGAAAAGGGACAGGATCAAAGTAGAGAATAGAACAAGTGGGAGGTGGGATAGGAGGGAGGGAAATAAAGTCAGTCTTTCACAATGTATCCACTATGGTAATGTTTTACATAGCTACACATGAACAACCTGTACTGAATTTCTTATCTTCCCAGTAAGGATGGGTGACAAGGGAGGAAGGGAATGAATCTGGATTCCAAAGTTTTAAAATCAAATGTAAAAAAAATGCATATGTATATATATATATATATATATATATATATATATATATATATATATACTATTAATACTATTTTACATGTAATTGGGAAATAATGTATACAGGCACTGGGGCATAGAGATCCATCATGCCCTACTGGGAGAAGATATGGGAGAGAGCAGATTGGAGGAGGGGATGTCCTGTGGGACTGTTATTTTGGGGTGGTGGGTCGGGGTAAAACAGGTAGAAAATTTGTAACTCAAAATCTGGCAGAAATGAATTATGTAAACCAGAAGTTAATAAAACATTTGAAAAAAATAAATAAAAAACAGCAACAAAAATAAAAAAAGAAAGTCCACTTTCATCGAATGACCATATTTCCCCCTGAAACATGATACTTAGTTTTGCTGGGTATGTGATTCTTGGTTTTTTTTGTTTGTTTTTTGCTTTGTGGAGGGCAATTGGGATTAAGTGACTTGTCCAGGGTCACATGGCTAGTTTTTGTGTTAAGTGTCTGAGTCTGGATTTGAACTCAGTTCCTCCTGACTTCAGGGCTGGTGCTCTATTCACTGTGCCACCTAGCTGCCTTTTTTTTTTTTTTTGCTGTTTGGAGGGGGACGGGTAGGGCAGTTGGGGTTAAGTGACTTGCCCAAGGTCACATGGCTAGTTTTTGTGTTAAGTGTCTGAGGCCGGATTTGAACTCAGGTCCTCCTGACTCCAGGGCTGGTGCTCTCTTCACTGCACCAAATAGTCGCCCCTTGATTCTTGAGTTTAATCCCAGCTCCTTTGACCTCCGGAATATCATATTCCAAGCCCTTTGATCCCTCAATGTAGAAGCTGCCAGATTCTGTGTTATTCCTGATTGTGTTTCCACAATATTCAAATTGTTTCTTCCTGGCTGCTTGTAATATTTTCTCCTTGATCTGGAAACTGTGGAACATGGCTATAATATTCCTAGGAGTTTTCTTTTTGGGAGTTTTTTCAAGGTGATCGGTGGATTCTTTCAACCTCTATTTTGCCCTCTGTTTCTAAAGCATCAGGGCAATTTTCCTCGAAAATTTCTTGAAGGATGATTTCTAGGTTCTTTTTTTGATCATGTCTTTCAGGTAGTCCAATAATTTTAAATTATCTCTCCTGGATCTATTTTCCAGGTCAGTGGTTTTTCCTACAAGATATTTCACATTGCCTTCTATTCTTCCATTTGTTTGGATCTGTTTAACAGCATCTCTATTTCTCATGAAGTCACTAGCTTCCATTTGCTCCAATCTAATTCTAAAGGAATGATTCTATTCAGTGAGCTTTTGAGATTCTTTTTCCATCTGGTAAATTTGCCTTTTTAAGGCATTCTTTTCCTCATTGGCTTTTTGAGCCTCTTTTGCCATTTGAGTTAGTCTATTTTTTTAAGGTGTTATTTTCTTCAGTCAGCTTGTGGACTCTCTTTTCATGATTTTCTTGCACCATTCTCATTTCTCTTCCCAATTTTTCCTCCACTTCTCTTATTTGCTTTTCAAAATCCTTCTTAAGCTCCTCTATGACTTGTAAACAGTTTATATTTTTTGGAAGCTTTTGGTACAGGAGTTCTGACTTCATTATCTTCTTCCTGTTCCATGCTTTGATCCTTTTTGTCCCCAAAATAGGAATCTAAAGTCAGATTGCTGTGCTTGCTTTGCTTCCTTTGCTTGTTCATGTTGCCACTCAACTACTTGACTTTTGAGCTTTTTTTCACAGTAGAACTCTGCTTCCAGAGAGGAGAGCTTTGTCCTAAATCACTAGGGTTTTCACAGCTTCCAGAGATATTAGTTGAGTGCCCTCTCTGAAGTCTCTACTGGCTCTGGCACCTGGTCACACAGCCCAGGACCTCCACCCTAGACAGCAATCTAGATCCAAGCAGGTTAAAGCAAGAGTGATTACTCCTCAGAATGGTTTTTTGGTCCCCCTACAATTTGTAGGCCAGGAGCTCTGAAGCAGGCACATGGCAGTGGCTGCTGCACCTCAGATCCTTCTAGCTCCAGGGGCAGAGGCCAGAATGTACTCCCCAACCCCCTCTTCCCAAAGTCCACACTGACCTTTCATTTTTTCTTTGGCATTTATGGTTTGATAATTCTGGAAACCGCCACAGTTGCTAGTGATGCACTCTCCTGAAGTCCCTCTAGCTGTGGCTGATTGGGGCCTCCCTGAGGCTAAAACCATAGGCTCACATGGGGCTTGTCTCTGCTTTCCACCTTGCTGTGATGGATCTTTTCTGTCCACCTACCAGGCTGCCTTCAGTGGGAGATTTGTTTCTCTCTGTCACTTTGGGGGTTCTGTAGCTCTAAAGTTTGTTTAGAGTCATTTTTTATAGGTCTTTAAGGTGGTTATGGGGAGAGCACACAGAGTTTTCCTGCTTCTATGCTGCTGTCTTGGCTCCGCCTCAAGGAGATATTTTTATTGAGCATTCCTCAATTCTTTACCACAGTGGTCTACTTTACCTATGTGCTGGGCCTACCCCTGAGTTCCTCCTTGATCTATGCCCAGTTTTATTCATCTTTAGCATTCTGCACAGGTATTCTGTACATACACAGAAATTGCATGGGGGACAGGTCTCTTCTCCTGTCCTTGGTTATTAGGGTCATGGTAGTGATGATGTTTTTTGTTATCCTATTTCTCCTTATTGAAGGGAAATATTTCTCTGGAAGAAAATATTTCCAAACAAATTATTCTGAGGACTAATACAGCTTGAATTAGTCTATGATTAATGGTAAAAAATTGTTAAATGTGACATCATAAAGAGTGGCTCCTTGAAAAGGTCACAACATTAGAGAATTACCAGAATATAAGTGGCAATATCTGAAATACCCATGAATCTATTAATCATTCACCATGCTTTCATTAAGCCAGACACTGTGCTAGGCTGCAGGGATATAAAGACAACAGTGAAACTCTCTTATCCTTCAAGGAGTTTATATTCCGTAAGGATAGACAACATGTATGTAACTAGGTACATATGAAATAGATACATATAAGTTTAGGTGTCACTAAGCAGTTGGGGCGTTCAGGAAAATTTTTAATGTAGGAGGAAATAATGGATTCTAAGAGGCAGACATGAAGAAGACATGTATTCCAGGAATGGGAAATAATTAGTGCAAAGAAAGAACAGTGGGCGATGGCAGGGAGGAAACAACGACAGCCCAGTTTGGATAGGATATATGTGTCTTCAATTAGTTTGGGGCCATGGTGTGAAGAACTTTAAATGCTGAAACAGGAATTTATATTTGATCTTAGAGGTGAGAATGAGCCACTGGTATTTATTGAGTAGGAGAGTGACATAGTTAAACCTATACTATTAGGAAAATCAATTTGGTAACTTTGTGGAGGATAGATTGAAGTGTGGAAAGACTTAAGTTAAAGATACATTTGGGAGGCTATTGAAATATTTCAGGTGAGAGGTAATGAGGGTGTGAACTAGAATGACACCCATGTGAATGGAAAAAAAAGGAAATAAATGTGAGGGATGAGGAAGTAGAAATGATAAGATTCAGCAACTGATTGGATATGTAGGGTGAATGAGAGATGGCATTAAACAAAGAGAGCTCTTTTAAAAATCTAAGTTCCTGGGTTTTATTACTATGTCTTTGTAGAGTTTGTAATTTCATGTAGTTTTTATATTTACTTGTGAGTGAATACTGAATTTTTTGAATGAGTTTTTGTCGTTCCTTTTTTTTTTTTGTCTTTCCACTATGTTCTTTCAGGTCTGTATATATTTGTCAATAAAGAGCTCAAGCATATTTATTCATCTTGGGCCTGTTTCTCTCCCACAAAAAAGGAAATGACCTTCCACTAGAATTCAAAGCTTCTCATGACCACTCAGAAGGCAGACAAGATTATAGTGAGAAAAACATTCTTTCAATTCTTATTCTAAAAAGACTATAGCACTGAATAGAATCCTGAATATTCACTTCAACAACATATTTCATTACCAACTGCAAAACCAAGATTGTTTTGAATAAAATCAATGAACATTGGCTGATTGCTACTGTGTACCCTCAAAGACCTTGTTGTCTAGATGGGGAGAGGAGGTGTAATAAATATATAAATAACAGACTAACTTCAACAAACTTTGACTTCAACAAACATTTGCTGCAGAGAGTGAATTCTGATGGGCTGGCCACGTTGTTTGAATGCAAAATGTACACTTGCAAAAAAGACTATTTTATGGAGAATTCACACAGGGCAAGTGTTCATATGGTGGTCAGAAGAAGCTAGACAAGGACACTTTCAAGGTCTCTCTTACTAACTTTGTAATTGATTGTGTGATACGGGAGACACTGGTACAGGATCACTCAGCATGGCATACCCACATCAGGGAAGGTGTTGTGCCCAATGAGCAAAACAGAATTGAAATAGTTCAAACAAAACAAAATGCAAGATGCACAAATTTAAAGAATCCACTCTAAATGTTCACATGGTCTATTTGTGCCCAACCTGTGGTAGAACTTTCCAAGCTCATAATGATCTGGTCAGCCACAGTCAGACACACTGAAACTTGACTTAACTCTAGCTCAGTGATGTCATTTTGGTCCTCTTTGAAGGACAACAACCAACCAACCAATCAAATAGTTAGTGCAGAGCACTGGACTATCTAATGGGGGAGATACAAAGATGAAGAAGATATGGTTCCTGCTATCATGAAGCTTATAATCTATTTGAAAAATACAACACATAAACTAATGATTATATACAAAACAATGCATTATAATATGTATACCAGTGGTGTGTGTGGTCTGAGGGGGGTCATTGTTACTGACTAAGGGCAGAACGATCACTTCATAGAGAAGGTATTTGAGTTGAGTCTTAAAGGGTGTGTTGTAACAATAATAATAAGTAATATATAGCCCTTCAAGGTTTGCTAAGTGGGTAGCACAACAGGCAAAGATTGGGATAGGAAAGAGTATGCCAAGTACAATGATAATAATAATAGCTAACATTTTTATGCTGCCTTCAGGTTTATAAAGCACTTTGCAAATTTTAACTCATTTGACCCTCACAACAACCCTTATAGGAGGGGATCAATAGGAACAAAGGTATGAGACAGGGCAAAGCAAGACATTCATGAGGGATATTGAGCATTCAATCTAGAATGCACACTAGAGTGCAGAAAGGTAGAGTACTACCTTATTAATAGAGTTTAAATTTTATTCAGTAAGTAATAGTAGACACATTGAAGTGTTTTGAGTAGAGAAGTGACATGGCTAGATCCATGCATAAGGAAGATGATTTTAGTATCAGTATGAAGGAGTGGATCGGTGGTAGGAAAAGAGTGGAAAGGGAAGACCTATTGGGAAATTTCTGCAACAGTGTAGGTAGATGGTCATGAAATGGGAGCTTAGAGGATTGTGGTGGCAGTGGAACTAGAGGATGGGGACAAATCAATTCAATTAAATAAACATTTATTAAATGTCTACAGTTGTTCTAGGCACTATGCTAATCACTTTGGATTCAAAGACAAAAATCAAAATATTCAGAAATGGGGAAATCAGAAAAGAGAGTAGGTTTTAGAGAAAATTAATGAATTCAGTCTTGGACATATTGAACTGAAATGCTAGTGGAACATCTAAGTGGATATGTCCTGTAGTCAATTTGAGACATAGATCACAGATTTAGGAGAAATGTCAGAGCTGGAAATACAAATTTTTAAATCATCTACACAAAATTGTTAGCTAAAGCCAAGAGAGTTGATGAGATTGCCAAGAGAGAAAAATGTAGAGGAAAAAAAGAGAAGAGGACCGAGGACAGAACTTGGGAGAATACCAATAAGACTTAAATAGCAGCAGAAAATAACAATGAAAGAAATGTCATATGGCAGCACATGATCGATTGCCAAATGAATGATACAGATGCAAGGACTATAAATTCACAGGAGAAAAAGATTGCTGCAAGCTGGAATAATCTGGGAATGTGACAAGGAGGAAGAAAGACATTAACAAGGCTTGGAAGATGGGTGGAATTTAAATAGGAAAATGATGGTGGGAAGAAAGAAGATATCATCAAGTGTAAAGAAAGGACCAGGTGTCCTTGGGAGTAAAGCAGTATAGCAATTAGCTAGAGTGGGCAAGTCATATAGGAGTTAATAGGAGATATAATAAAAAAAGATGGTGTCATTTGGTGATCACAGAGAGTCTTGAATTTGAGCCAAAAGATTCTGATACTTAGTACTTAGGCAGTGGGGAACTGATCAAAGGTTTTTGAGCAATTTAGAGTCACATGATCAGAATGATATTTTATGAGTATTACCTAGTGATATTGTCTAGAATAGATTTGGGAGTTGGAGCAGTGTGGAAAATTAGAGACAGAGAGGCCAGATTAGAGACTATGGTGTTCCAAGTGAGATGATAAAGGCCTGAACTGGGGTGGTTGTGATGTGAATGGAAAGGAAGGAACAGATACAAGACAGTATGTAAAAGTAGAGCTGAAAGAAGTTGGTGATTAGTTGAATATGGATTATGGTGGGATCAGGAAAATAGAGGAATCAAATATGGCTCCAGGAGTTCTAGTTTGTATAACTAGATGGATGGCAATAGCCTTCACAGGCTAGGAAAGCCGGGTGGGGAGCTGTTTTGAAGAGGTAGAGAATGAATTTGATTTTGGTCATGCTAACTTGGATGGAACAGCTTTGTACCCAAATGGGCCAGTATAAAAGGCAACTGAAGATGTGGACCTGGCTCTGAGAAGAAAGGTCAAGAATAATATTATGATGTGGAAGTCATCAGCTTTGAGGTCATATTTGGAGCTTTGGGTACAGAAGAGGTCTCTGAAGCTGAGGACATAGAGAGTAGCAGATAACTGAGAAGCAGAATTTGCATACCAACATGTTGATTTCCTTATTCAAACTTCATATCCACTGTAATGTTGAATTTTTTAAAAGTTGGTTACCTTATATACAAGGGCTTTAAGTTTTAAATGAGGATGGGGAAAAGCATTTACTCAAGAGACATTTACTAATCACCTACTGTAAACACTGCACAATCCTAGGTGGTAGGAAGATGCAAAGTTTAGGTTTCTGTCCTCAGGGAGCTTACAGTCCAGAAGGGGTGTAAGGCATCAACATGGATATTTGTAATGCACAACATTACATGGTAAATATTTGGACAAGTCTGACAAGTATAGAATAGGAGGACTATGTGAAGTCTGAGGTGGAGTAGCTATAGCAAACTAGTGGGAAGGAAGGAATGCTTCAGGAAAGAGGTGACATTTAAGGTGGACTTTAAAAGATATGTAAGGATTCAATAGGTGAAAGAGGAGAAGGGAAGCATTCTCAGCAGGAGGGACAAACCAAGGAAGTTCAAGAAGGAGAATTCTATTATTTAGGTGACAGAGACCTGTGCTGTAGCATGAGATAAGGCTGGAATGGGAGGTGCTATGAGGTTGTAGATTCTTCTTAGATCATGATGTTCCATAATTTCTCAGCCATGTGACAGGACTAGGAAAGATCTTGTGACAGGCATTGTGCTAAGCAATTTGCAATTATTATGTAATTTGATCCTCACAACAACCCTGGGAAGGAGGTGCAATTATTTTCCCCATTTTACAGATGAGGAAATTGAAGCAAATAGATGTTAAGTGACTTGCCTAGGGTCACCCAACTAGTAAATGTTTGAGGCAGGATTTGAACAAAGGTCTTCCTAAACTCCCTCAATAAGTTTTTGCAATACCAAGCAATTTGGAAATCAATTAAATTTCCCATTTCTCCCACAACTTCACAAACAACAATAATAACTGAGATTTATGTAGTACTTTAAGGCTTATAAAATACTTTCTTTTTCATAGTAGCCCCTTCAGGTGGGTAGTTCAGGTATAATCATTTCCATTTTACAGATAAAAAAACTGAGTCTCAAAGAAATTGATTCTTGGACAGATAGCTTGTAAGTACCAGATTCAAGATATGAATCCAGAGTCCTGACTCCAAGTCTACTGTACTTTTTACAGATGTGATACAGCTCATTTTCCTCTTTCTATTCACTATAGACCCTGGTCATTGTCCATCTGCAATACCTGTTCAAAATATATGTAAGGAGAGGATTGTTGTATTCTACTCAATTGTCATCCCACCCCCACTTAAGGTAGTGATATCTTAATAAGGTGAGAACAAGTCTCAATCAGTTACAGATTTTAGACTAACAGTGAAAAGTACTTGAAACATGGTCATTGCCTAGGAATTACACACACACACACACACACAACACACACACATATGTGTAAGAATTATCAAGTGAATCATGAATAGGAATCACTCTAAAGAATGGAGCAAGTGGCATTCCAGTAATATCCCTGAAGAGGAACTGTTGGGGTTTGGGGATGGAATAGGATAGGAAAGTTTTCCTTCCCCCTCCTTATCCCTTGACTAGTAGAGGACCTTGCAAATGCCAAAGCTAGTGTTCCCATCAGTGTCCTAGCAGTGTTCTCAAATTGGCCATTGGCTGCATCTGCATCAGTAGACAAGGGCACACTGGATGCAGATTTACTAGGAGTAAAAGGAACTTTTTGAGTAATCCACAAAGGCAAGAAAGAGGATTTCCAGAAACCAGTCATGAGTTACAGCTTTGCCACACATGCTGTCTAAGCTTGAACCCACTTTCTTTGGAATTCTGCATGTACTGATGGCAGAGAATGTCACAGACTTTTGGGGGAGTGTTTACTGTACCACCTCAGTAAACCCTCCTTTGTTAAAATTAATTGACCATAATCTTGAGGAGAAGCACACTGGTGCAGGCTCAAGCCAATATCATTATAAAGTATCCTCACTCCCCACCCCCACCCATCACAAAAAGAAAACTGCTCAGAGCTACCTTTAGAGCCTTGAAGGACGATGTAGTAGCCATACTCTGAGGCATCAACTCATTGGAGTGAATGGGAGTTGGGTTGAGCACTTTAGGTCATATGTTACATACAAGGTGTTCTGGAAATTTTGGTGAAGTTTTAAGCTTTATCTGCTCAAAACTATACTGACTATATAGTAATTCATTAATTAAATGCTTATCGAACTACATGTCATTATCCAGACAATGTACATTTTTCATACACTTTTTTTGTCCTATAATTGATTAGAGTGATCTCTTTTGAGTAACTATGGATTTCATCAAGGAAGTTTTTTAGATATTGTGCAATAAAACATTTTTGGTAAATAGGAATATTAAGAGATTATCATCATTAGTAGGAAATTGTTCTTCAATTTGTACTGCAGACATTATCTGTGCAAGGCACTTGGCAAACACTTTAGGTGAACATACATCTTCCTTTTCTATGCCTTCTCATAGGATAATTGTTTTAGAGATCATCTAGTTCAACACTCATGTTACAGATGAGGAAACTGAGGATAAGAGGGATTAAATAACTCTCTCAAAAGTCAGATAGTAAGTGGCAGAGCCAGTATTAGAATCCAGACCTTCTGATTCCAAACTCAATACTATTTTCAGTGTGCCATGATGCCTTCTTTGATTTTGATTATTTAGCAGCTCTTTGAACAACGTTATCCCTATGGGCCCATCTGTCAAAGAATTTTGCATATTTTAACATGTATGTGGGAGGCACCTTGTTTGAGGAGAGCCTTTAAGGCTGTATTTGGTTCTTTCTGAACAAAAATTTTTTTACTGAAATTAATGAGGCTTAACGAGATGCAAAAGTTAATAGAATGAAGAAAAGTCATAAAAAACTTTTATTTTTTTTTCAATAGAAATACATGGGTACCTGAAAGTAATCCTTTTTATTTTTTATAGAGATAGGCGTCTAACTTGGACCTGAGCCTGATTGGCTCTTTAAACTGCCTGGAAAAGATCCTTCTGAGAGGCACATTTGAAGACTACTTCCCTAAGATGGGTACAGAATTGGATGGGGGGAAAGAACTTTTAGTGAAGACCTTTTTGTTTTTAATAAAGTTAATTAACATGAAATAATCAGTTTACCATTGTGTTAGGTTTATTCAGAGTTTGAGAACTTGGCTCCAAATCCAAATGTTTCTATTTGAAGCCTATGTGACATTGAGTAAATCACTTAACCACTCTGAGCTCAATTTCCTCATCTGTAGAATGAGAGAATTGTTGCAGTAGGTGACCCCTGGGGTCTTGTTGAGCTTTAAATATGTGATCTCTCATCTCCGAGGATTTTCAGATGTCAAACATTTACAGGTGCCTAACAACTAAAAGTAACAGAAGTAAATGATGGGATTGTAGAGCTTAGTGAAGTATACTCTATAATTAAATTCAAAGAAGGAGAAAACAATCATATCACTGAAGGCTGTTTTCTATCCTGATGTCTTTTGGCGCTAAAAAGTACTCTAAGTAGACCCACCTTCTGGGAAATGAACAAATAAACATGTGCCCAATCCATTGTTTTTTAAATATTCATGAGATCAAGCAATCTTTTATCTTTTGTCAAATGCCTTGTTAATTTATGCTGCCCTTCTTTGATTTTGATGGTGTTCTTTTGGAAGCATTTGGTTTTTGTCAGTTCTCTTCCACCCATTAATCATGCCTGTATTCATTAAGGTCACCCCTTTCAAGCACCAGTTCTAAGATCCCACATTCAAACTTTATACACTATTCTGATTCATGGGGAAATATTTTGTTATTTGGAGCTGTAGAATTGTCTCCTGGATCAGAGATTGGATTACAAATTAGAATATATATGCATATTTTACACAGCCATGTAACTCCCACTCTCTGTCACTTTATTCATCTAATTTAACTCGCAGAGCCTCAGTTTCTCAGCCTACAAAATAGAAATGATAACATCTGCCTCCAGCTTTAAGAACTCCAAATGTACAAAATCTGAACTTCCAAAGCAGATAAATGAGACTGCTTAGAGGTTTTCTTTAAACAGTGAGTTCCTTCACTGCATTTAGAATGTTTTCCTTTATATACTTTACAAAACAGCTTTGCTTGCATAAAGTGAGATCTACCTGCATCCATCACAATAATGAGGACTAGTCTTGCCCAAAGTGGAAACTATTTTGTAAAACCTATGAGACTGTTCTGCTAGTGAGGTGAACAAAAGGAGAGTTTCTAGATTAGGCAAGACAGCATTTTAATTGATGCCCTATATGGTATTCCTTTGGCTCTCCTTGACACCCATATAGATATTTTCCATTGCATACAAAAGGAATATAGTGTGGTTTAGTGGGGAAAACACTGAACTGAAAATCAAGGGGCTTGGGTTCTAGCTCATTCTCACTTGCTGTGTGACTTCAGGTGAATTACTTAGCCTTTTTGTTCTCCAGTTTCTTCATTTCAGTCAACTGATGAATCAATAAATACCTATTAAGCACTCAGTATGTACCAAACACTGTACTAACTGATGGAGACACAAAAAGAGGCAAAAGACAGACCCTGCCCTCAAGGAGCTTAAAATCTAATGGGGGGGGACAACATACAAACAAATATATATAAAGCAAGTTATATACAGAATAAATAGGAAATTATTAACAGAGGGAAAGCTCTTTAAGAGGGGTTGGGGTAGACTTCCTGTAGAAAGTGGGATTTTATTTGGAACTTAAAGGAAGTCAGGGAGGTCAGTAGTAGGAACAGAGAGTGTTCCAGGCATGAGGGACAGCCAGAGAGAATGCCCAGAGCTGAGAGATGTAGTGTTTTATTTGTGGAACAGCCAGGAAGTCAGTGTCACAGGAATGAAGACTATGTATTGGGCAGTAAGGTTTAAAAAGACTGGAAAAGTAGGAAGATGCTACGTTATGAAGGACTTGAGTGTCAAATAGAGCATTTGGTGTTTGTTCCCGGAGGCAATAGGAAGCCATTGAAGTTTATTAAGTAGGGGGTAAGAAGGTGGCATAATCAGACCTGAGCTTTAGAAAAATCACTTTAGTAACTGAATGGAGGATGGATTGGAGTGGGGAGAGAATTGAGGCAGTCAGACCCATCAGCAGGCTATTGCAAGAATCAAGATGAGAGAAGCTGAGGGTCTGCACTAGAATGGTGGAAGTGTCAGAAGGGGCCTATTCAAGAGATATTGCAAAGGTGAAATCAGCAGGCCTTGACAACAGCTTGGATATGGTGGGGGTGGGGGGTGGGAGGTGGAGGATGGTGAGAGTCTAGGATAATTCCTAGGTTGCAAAACTGAGGGACTGGGAGGATGAGGTTGCTCTCTACATTAATAAGTAAGAGTAGAGGTTGTGGGAGTGGAGATTTAGGGGGAAAGAGAATGAATTCTATTTTGGACATATTGAGTTAAAAATGTCTACTGGACATTCAGTTCAAGTCATTTGAAAGGCAGATGGAGATGAAAGATTAAAGCTCAACAGAGAGACTGGGTTAGGAAAGATAGATTTGAGAATCATCAGCATAAAGGGGGTAATTAGATCCATAGGAGCTGATGAGATCACCAAATAACGTAGTATAGAAGTAGAAGGGAAGAGGGCTCAGGACAGAACACTGAGGATACCTATCATTTGAGGGTGTGATCTAGATGAGGATCCAGCGAAGGACACTGTAAGAGAAGTAGCTGAATTGGATGATCCTCAGACTCTCCTCCCAACCCGACATTCCAAATTTATAAAACGTAACCATATGCATCCAAGAGATAATGTCTTTTTGGCCAGATGCAAGGAAAAAATATAAAATTGGATATTTAAAGTTCACCTTTTCTTTACCTCCAGGGAATATTTATTTCTTGATAAGGAGTATAAATAAAGCTTAATGTTCTGTGTTTCTAATAACTTATTTCCAATAGCATTTTAATCTTTTCCTAAATTTGTTTTCTTTTGATTTAGGGCTGGATAATAATGTAGTCAGATTGTATTGGCTTAAAGGGTCTTTGGAACATGTTTATCTGGCTTAAAATCACTTCTCTGAGGCTTGGAAGATAGTTTTGGTCTTCTTTTACTTAAAACCCAGACCATAATCACATAATTATTGTTAGGAAATTATTGTTTGGCTTTTAGTAAGAAGTACATATTTGCTACTAATTTGAACAATAAGGGAATGCTAGCTTACCATTCCTTTCCCTGATTCATTGGCATTGTTCCATTGGTATTGGGGAATGTCAACAAATAAATGCAATTTTTCTTTTTCCCCATGATGTTTCTGTGGAGTTTAAAATTGTCCAACCTACAATAAAAGAAACTGAGGCAGAGCCCTGAGCCAATGGCACTTTATTAAAGGGTCCATGGTCCTCTCTAATGAAGTGGACCTCAGATCTTCCTCACAATCTGAGAGGTCCCCTTCCTCTAGGGTCTTATTTTTATAAGGTTTGATGCCAAGTTTAATACCTGAACATTCTAGAGGGACTATACCAAATACAGAATCCCATTGGTTAATAGACCTTGCTTCAAGAGCCAAAGATGATGTATCGGCCCCCAAAATGGTATATCAGCAAAGGGGCTGGGAGAAGCATGAAACATCTTCACTGACTAGGTGGTCGTAAGATGGTCATAAGATGTTCACCTGTTCATATTGGACAAGAGAGAGTGGTCTGGAGGCACAAAAATAAGTTGGGGGATTTTCCATGCCATTGAATCACCTTTGTCATACTGGGTTTGGTCACCATAACAAGGAAAAACAAGGGGGGGGGGCTCTAGTTAGTTTCCTAAGATCAAGCAAGTGAATTTACAGTGTGCTGTTCACAGCTCTGGGGCCTAATACACAGAACCTATAATCACTACACCTGTGGAATCAAATCAAAATGATTAATACTGATTGAGGTCCCAATGAATCATTTCTCATACTTCCTAAATATCACATATTTTTATATGAGAATGTCACATCCAGAATCAATACAATTCCATGATTCCCCACATGGTATACTGGACATTGACATTAACAGTTTTTTTGAGTGGGGAAGGGTAGGATGGAAAATGTTTGATGCAGATCTGTGATTTCATCATTGTAGAAAACTCCCAGCATGGAAAGTTCTTTCATCAATGCAGACACACAACTCCTTTGTAATTTGTAGTCCTAGAGAACTGTCTGAGAAACCATAGTCACATAGCTAGTATATGTCAAAGACTGAACTCAAATCCAGAACTCTAAGGCCAGTTTAATTTTTTTTTAGCCATATCATGATGACTAATCTAAACAACAACAACAAAAACAACAGAAATGTGAAGCTTTCCTGGTCTGTGTTTATGCTGAAATTCAAGATCAAGGGAGTTTTTGTCCTTTGCTCTTTAAGAGGTTTCTTTACTAATATATTTTTGAAGGGATCTAGACTTGTGCTTTAATTGGTAGTAAGAGGTCCCCATTTGAAAATTCCCTCTACTAATGCAGATTGGCATCTCTTCTGTGATTTCTAGTCAGAGAATTGCCTCAGGCAGTAAGAGGTTAAATGATTTGCCCCAACTTACACAGCCCTGTGTCTATGACAGAAGTGGGACTTGAATCCATGCCGTCTTAATTCCAAGGCCACTTCTCTTCCTATTATATCATCATAGCTTGAAATATATTCTGGGGGCTCCCAAAGTCAAAACTATTTTTATTATAATACTAATATGTTTTAATTTCTAATATAATAAATAGTGATAGACATAAACAAAAGTGATAGACATAAACAAAAGCTCTTTGGAGTCCTCAATAATTTTTAAGAATGCAAAGGGATCCTGAGACTAAAAGTTTGAGAATTGCTATGTTACATTCTGCTGCCTCTGACTAAAAGTATATTATTTCAAAAAATATACTGAGGTACCTTAGCATAAGGGGCAGCTAAGTGACTCAGTGGATAGAGAGCTGAGCCTTGAGTCAAGAAGACCTGAGTTCAAATCTGGCCTTGGACACTTACTAGCTGTGTGAGCCTGCACAAGTCACTTACCCTCTGCCTTAATCAACTGGAGAAGAAAATGGCAAACCACTCCAGTATGGTCCATGGGGTCACAAAGAGTAAGACACGACTAAACAACAAAATCTTAACACAGCTTATATGTTAAATAGCTATAGAGAAAGCAAAGGCTGTACCATGACTAATTTTATTTATTTTCCCAAGTCCAAATAAATTTCTAACCACTATTTATTATAATTCTGAATGGACAAATGGTAAAGATGTATGAAAAGGCCAAGTATATCTGGAGTAATTAATTGAATCCCAATCAGTGTTTGAAAAGTCAGTCACAGTTAAATTAGAAGTCTGAAAAATGTAATCCTTGTGTCAGAGACTCCCTACTGCTACGAAACATCTGATTGTATCTTTAGCTTTTCTTTGGCTTATCTGTCCCTAACCAGGTATCTGTATATGATACTTTCAAATGGTAACCATCACAGTTCACTCATCTCATTACTCTGGCGCATCTCTCTCTGACTATATAGAATCTGGAATTATCAATGTATGGTGCTTCCTTAAAATGTTTTCCAGGAGTAAGCTCTCCTTATGAGTAATCAAGTTCACATTAAGGATAGAATAGATTTTATTTATACAAGAAACAGTAAGGACTCAAGTCCACGGCCAAGAAATTTTCCCTTCCCTTTACAATGGGCCTTTGCCTTATCACAAGAACCTAAATCGTCCTCCTCACTGCCCTGGCACTATACTTAAAGTATGACTCCTAGGTAGACCATTCCCCACAAGAGAAAAGAATTCAGGTTTTCACTGGTGAACTCCTTCTAGTGGGTCAACCTCTACCATGGACCTTTATAGACTTATAGTACTGTCTTGGATGGGGCCACAATGATAGCAAGGGCCAGGCTTGCATTCCCATATGTAAGGCTACTTCACTGTTTATTGACTGTCTTATCATTTGTCAAGCTTCTGCACCACTGCTATTTTAGCTTCAGAATGTAATATCCTCTCTCTTTGATGGGCATCCTGTTTCCCTACTGTTTCATTGTAAGAAAGCATCATACACTGACATTCAGCTCTCTCTCTCAAAAATGTTCATCTTGCTGGCTTTTGGTGATTCACCACCTATGGATCTTAGTAATTCACTGTAGTATCTCTTCTCACTGGTATTGTTTTGTTTCTTGCTGTTTGGTCACTTTCTCAAGAGCAGGTGGCTAGTGGGGGATTACACTGGGCCCAGATACTTCTGGGTTTTTTGATACTTTCTGCCATTTCACTTGGGTCCCACAGTCTAATCTGCTACACCCAGTCTTTTCAGAAACTGTAGCAATCTTTCTATTGCTCCTTTTCAACACAAAGTTCTTATTTCCCACTCCTAGAGAGGTTCTTCTGGTGTTGATCCTGTTTAATCTCTTCCTTCCCTAGCACCTGGGAGATAGGCCTCCTACTGAGTTATCCACTGCCATTTAGCCTTTTTTCATTCATTCATTCAATCATTCATCATCCAGTCAGTCAGTCAACATAATGATGCCTTTTCCTTTTAAACCTTTTTATTTTCTACTTTATTTTGCAGCACCTGGGGGAAACTATGCAAATTACTTCAATGTTTCTCTGTGCTTAGAGAAAGCACTAGAAACATTAGTGCAGAGAGAGACCCTACAAGGATGCAGTCCTGCCACAACATGGAAGATTCCTATCCTTGCTATATATTATTCCCATTTCACAGATGAACACTCTAAGATAGTTTAAACGATAAATCCATGGTTACCAAACGAAAGAACCAAAATTCTCAAGAGCTTTTCAATCTGTCCCAAGTTCTTCTATCCCAAGTTCTGAAAAAATAGAGTTGTTCTTAGTCTTGTATATTACTGACCCTTGTTGGGATCATCAGTGATGCTCAAAGCAACTTGGAAGGTATAAGGAAGAAAAGTGGACAATTTGTCAGGAACAGCATTGCCCATAATGTTATACACTTTGGTTAGCCTTTGGATGGCCTTATGCTTACCTGAAATTTTGGGGAACAGGTTAGAAAAAGATTGGAAATTTCCTCAGCATTCTCTCTGAAACAGAGAAGCAATAACTAGACTTAAATGGCAGCAGAATAAAGACAGCAATAATTATTGATGGTGCCAGAGTACTTTCTGGTTTGCAAAGTGATTTAAACATATTATGTTTTTTAAAAAATAAATTTCATATGTATTTCATTAAGCATTTCCCAACTACATGTAAACTTTTTTTTTTTAAAGCAATTGGGGTTAAGTAACTTGCCCAAGGTTACACGACCATTTATTTTGTGTGGGTATTAAGTATCTGAGGCCGGAAACGATCCTGGTCTTCCTGACTCTGGGGCGGTGCTCTTACTCACCGTGCCACTTAGCCACCCCTGTAAACTTTTTAAACAGTCATTTAAAAAAAATTTTGGGTTCAAAATTCTCTCCCTTCCTCCCGCCTCCCCCCCACCCATTGAGAAGGTAAACAATATGATATTGATTATTTGTTACACACAGTATTTCTTTTGAACCTCGTACCAGCTGGAAGTTCATAGATTTAGAGATGGAAGAGACCTTTAAGGTCATCCAGTCATCCAACCCCTTCATGGTTCAGGGGAGGAAATTGAGACCTAGAGAGGTAAAATAACCTACCCAAGGTCATCCATGTGATAAATAGCAGAGATAAGGTTTGAACCCAAGTCCTTTGTCTCAAAATATGGCACCCTTCTGTTTGTACCACACTGTCTCTGGGACAGAACACAAGATCTATTGGATAATAAGATCCCTGGGGGGCAGGAACTGTGTCTCAATCATCTATGTCTCCTCTATATCACCTAATGCAGCATATAACTAGCAATTTTGGCAACTATGACTAGTAGGTAAAGTAGCCAAGCAAAAGTAGGTTTACTTTAGGGCATGGCAGCCAAAGGGGAAGAGGGAAAGGAACTAGCATTTATTAAGCTCCTACTGTTTATTAGGCACTGTGCTAAGCATTTTACAAATATTATATCATTTGGCTAGGCAAAAGAAGTATAGCTGAGGACACCATGAGGTTTCTAAGTTGCAGAAGGGGAGATAATATGCCCAGAACCTAAGTTACTGCTAGGAGGTAGTGGTGGTGGTGAAGTTAGAGAGAGTAATGGACAAAATGCTTGAGTCTTTGGGAATGCTTACACTCTATAAGGAAGCATCCTTCAGTCATCTTCAAACCAATTTGATCGGGATCGAGCAACTCATCCACTTGATCGCCTGCTTATTACCACCATAGTAAGCCTAGGAAAGCTTTTTCTTGTAGTTTTTGTTGGCTCATTATCCATAGTAGACTCATATGACTCCATTAGAATATTCATTTCCAGTAATGTTGTTTTTTTTTTTTCCTTTTTGGCAGTATAAATTCTGCCCAATATCAATCAACTCAATGAGTTACTGGATAATTTTTACTAATGCTAACACATTTTTGAAATTAGTCTTGATTTGTCCATATGTGTTTTGTGGGCATGGAAGGATAGTCTTAATTGATTTGAGGCAGGAGAATATAGTTACATAAAAGACAATCTCATTTGACACAGAAATCAATTCTATTTTAGTGTCTGAAGGCTGACTACAAATTTGGAATCTTTGAATCATTTCTTTTCACACACGCAAAGGAAACATTTATTAACTTGCATAAAAATGAAAAATTATGCTTTCTTATTTTTTTAGGGCTGTTATATAATAGAGGACCGGAATTTTGTGCAAGATATGGAAATATGCTATGATTTCCCTGGTGGTATACTCATTACATGAAATTCTCTTTCTTTTTTCACAAAATGCTCTCATGTTCTTACATTTGACTTCAGAACTTACAACAGGAAACAAGTGAATTTTTTTCCTACCCCCATCTCTTTTCAAAATTTATCCATTAGCAGGGCATACACTATGCCCATCTGACAATTTGACTCATAACCTTTTCTGAAATCTCAGCAAAGCTGAGATATTGCAAGCCATCCGTTTTTTGTTTGAAGTTGGCAAAAGCAGTGGGCACCTGAAATCTCTGAAAAACTACACAGAATGTGATCCCTTTTTCTCTCATTGTCCCAGGAACCTGAGTAGGACAAGGTAACCTCAGATTTTCAAGGCCTGAAGATCTCTCAAGGCAAAAACCGCAATTCCTATTGGCTCTGTGGGGAAGAGATAAAGAACAAAGGAATTTCAGCCTCTTCTATTGCAGAATACAGGGAAGCTCTCTCCTCTTTGTGTGTTATTTACCCCTGTTAGACTATAAGCTTCTTGAGAGCAAGGACTACCTCTGCCTTTGTATTTGCATCCCCAGTGTATATAGCAAGGCATTTAATACACTAAAAGTGTTTAATAAATAAGTTTTTGTTCATTCATTTTCTAGAATTTCCCAGAGTCACTATTTAGGTGTTTAAAATAAGTGGCACTCAGGCATAGCTGCATTGATGTTATGGTTTACTTTGGAGTTATCCTGTTCAGTTCTCAGGAAAAATCCAGGCTAAAATGTCCCTGATGCTAGCTGCAGAGGAAACAGATCTTCTCTTTACATCTTTCTTTTTCTTTCACCCACTCATTTTAACTGACCTAAATTCCTTATACCAGGATCAAACAAAGTATTGTGGATCAGGGAATCCAGAAAGGGGGAAATGTTGAGAAGAGAGGAAATTCTAAGAGCTTTGACTATTGGGAAGCCCATGGCAAGGTACCAATTTCTTGCCAATTGAAACACTCATAATAGCTTGCTAATAAATCATAGGTGTCTTTATTGTTTGACGGAAAGAAGCATCCCTGTAAGGCTTAGGAGAGTATTGCTGTAGGGCACACCCTGATGTCATGCTACATTCACCTCTTTTCATTTTCTTTTCTTCTTCTTGGCACTTGCTTTTAATTTAATTCCCTGCTCTCTACCTATCTACATTTTTATTTGAGTCTGCCTGCCAAGAACTAAGAGCCAGACATCATGATCTGCCTACTCCTTACACGGCAGATAAATGACAGCTTTAAGGACCGACTGTTGTTTGATGAATTCTGAATTTTTTTAATGTAGCATAGATCAGCTAGTCTAACATAAAAAAACTTGTGTCACAATTATAGAGGGGCAGTTTGAGTTGCAGGGATATGTTTAGATAGCTAAGATCTGGAATATCCCATTCTACATATATATCTATATTTGTATATAGATATAGATGAATTTCCTTTTAAATATATATGTTTATTTGGTATATATTCCTATATGTGTCTCTATAGGAATATATATATATATTTTAAAACACATATAGACATGTGTGTGTGTATTCAAAAGAAAATGCCCATAGCTTTGCAGGAAACTTCCAAAGATGATAGTTTAAAAAAAATTATCCAAACAAGCTCCCAAAGGTCCCCATCAGGGTTAGGTTAATCAGGATCCTCAGGGCAGCTAGTTCTCCTTCATACATTGGATCTGTCTGCCCCATGTGATAGAGAGGGGAAGGTGAACATCTGTTAAGTGTCTACTATGTGCCAGGTACTGGGCTAAGCACTTTATAAATGTTCTCTCACTTGGTATGGTAAGACAACAAAAGTCTGGATGATTACAAGGGTCTCTGGGTTGAGATGGAATTCACTGGAATGTTGACCAGGAAAGAGGGAAAGAAATGAGCATTTATTAAGCTATGCATTAGGTGGGCAGTTAGGTGGTGCAGTGGATAGAGTGCAAGGTCTGGAGTCAGGAAGACCTGAGTTCAAATTTGGCCTCAAACACTTACTAGCTGAGTGACCCTAGGAAAGTCTCTTAACCCTGTTTGTTTCAGTTCTTCATCTGTAAACTGACCTGGAGAACGAAATGGCAAACCACTCCAGTACCTTTGCCAAGAAAACCCCAAAACAGATCATGAAGAGCTGACTGAAAACAACTAAGCAACAACAGCAACAATATGTACTAGGCACTGTGAGAAGCAATTTATAATTATCTAATATGAACAAAGGAAAGAAATACGGCTTAGGATACCATGAGGTCTCTAAGTTGCTGAAGGGGAAAATAGTATACCCAGAACATGCCAAAGATGAGCAGTCCTAGTATCACAAATTTATTTTCCTTATGAGAAGAGTATAAATCATAGGATAAAGGGGTGACTAGGTGGCGCAGTGAATAGAGCACCAGCACTGGAATCAGGAGGACCTGAGTTCAAATCCAATCTTAGACACTTAACGCTTACTAGCCATGTGACCTTGAGCAAGTCACTTAATCCTAATTGCCTTGCCCTCCCCCCTCAAAAAAAAAAGAATAAAAGAGAAAAAAAATCATAAGACACATTGTGAATCTAGAGGACTGTGGGGACCTGGGGAAAAGTGGTACTCATTGGAGGAGATGAATTCTATTGATCATCAATGATTCAAAGTTTAGTCCCAGGGCCCATCACATCTCAAGGATGATCTCTTTGCCCCTTAAAGATAAACAAACTCAATCATATAAAATTGATATTGCTTCTACGACATATGAAATCTGGAGATTCTTTTAAAATCTAAAGATATAAGAGAGCTAGACATAAGCTATATTTAGCCAACAAAAACTTGGATTCAGATGAATGTGTGGGTGTTGACTACATGAGAGAGGCTTATGGTTGTAGAATAAAGCAAGGTTTATGGCAGGCATATGCAAGAGCAGGTGACAAATAGCAAGCCCAAACATTCACATCAGGCACTGAAGCCATATCCCAAGCAGTAGAAACTGAATCACTAAGAATTCTTGTAGGTACGTATGTTACTCAGAATCTTGACTACGGAGGCCATAGTCAGCCCCATTAATAAACCCAAAGAGCAATTAGTGGCTATTAGGACTACTCTCCTAAATGCCAAGTGACTTAAAAGTTCTCCTTTCCCCTTTCAGGAGAAAGGTTTTTGTGTCTTGCAGGGCAGCTAGGTGGTACAATAGATAAGAGTGTTGGGCCTGGAGTCAGGAAGACCTGCATTCAAATCTGGCCTCAGACACTTCCTTGTTTTGTGTTGTTTTTTTCCTTAATAACTGAGCAGAAGCAAAAGAATGGACTCTGGGCAAGTCACTTAACTTTGCCTCAGTTTCCTCATCTGTAAAATGAGCTAGAGAAGGAAATGGCAAAACACTTCAGTGTCTTTTCCAAGAAAACCCCAAATGGGGCCATGAAGAATCGGACATGACTAAAATGACTGAATAACAACCTTTCAGGGACTAGGTAGAAAATCACTGTCACTCTTGGGTTTTTTCACTGAGACTAGTTCCTGAAGGATAAAGGAAGATGGTTGAGTCATGTGCTAAGGGGTTAATCACTGTTTTGAGATGAAATGTTTACTAATTGACTTTGTATAAAGTACAGTTAAAGAGAAGGCATGAGCTCAGGGCAAGCAATACTTGCCTTTTCTATCCCTGGTGGAAAATCCAGGGATTAAGAAAACCTAATTCCTAAGAAACAGAAACTCGAGAAAAGACAGAACTTTAAATATTAATGTCTATCCTATAGAAAGTAAGTAGAATTATTATAGGATTTGCGTCTTCCAAGCAGATTTACAGATCAATAATATGATTATTACCTGCCCACATCTGCTTATAAAATTTTAGATGCCACAAAGTAAGGGGGGATAGCTAACATACTGGATGGCAGTCGGGCTCCCAAATGGTCTCAGGCATATGATGGAAATGTTTTGCCTATGCCAATTTATCTGAAAAAGATCTTGGCATTTTAGTGAGTTGTTTCCCTTCTGTCTACAGTGTGTATATTATATATATATGTGTATATGTATTTGTGTGTGTATATATATATGCACACAAAAACACACATATGTGTAGATACATATGCATGCATCTGTGTATATACATGTATACACATGTATATGTGCATATATATGTAGATACATAAAGGCATACCTTGTTTTATTGCATTTTGCGTTATTGCTCTTCTCAGATATTGTGTTATTTGTTTTTTTTAAACAAATTGAAGCTTGTGACTTGCCTCTAGTAAGCCATTTTTTTCCAACAGCATGTGCTCACATCATGTCTCTGTGTCACATTTTGGTAATTCTTTCCATATTTCTATCTTTTTCATTATTAGTACATCTGTTATGGTGAGCTGTGATCAATGACCTTTGATGCTGCTATTATAATTGTTTTGGGAAGCCACGAACCACGCCCATATAAAATGGTGAACTTAATTGATGAATGTTGTGTGTTTTGGAGGACAATTGGGGTTAAGTGACTTGCCCAAGGTCACTACCCTTCTTTCTCCCTTTTCTTGGGCCTCCCTATTCCCTGAGATACAACAATATTGAAATTAGGTCAATTAATAATCCTACAATGATGTCTAAGTGTTCAAGTGAAAGGAAGAATCAGTCAATAAGAAATTATCACAGGTCCCCCCCCAACCTTCCATAACAACTATTCTGATCAGTCAGTAGCCATCAATATTGAGGCAAGACTTTCCACCAGCAAAAAGATCACAACTCTCTGAAGTGAGTTAGCATTTGATAGCATTTTTTAGCAATAAAGTATTTTTAAGTTAAGGTATGTATATTGTATTTTTAGACATAATACTAATGCACACTTAATAGACTACACTATAGTATAACCATAACTTTTATATGCACTGGGAAACAAAAAATTGGTGTCCTTGCTTTATTGTGGTGATCTGAAACTGACCACCCACAATATCCCTGAGTTATATCTATCTAACTCTCTATCTATCTATCTATCTATCTATCTATCTATCTATCTATCTATCTATCTATCTATCATCTATCTATCTATCTATCTATCTATCTATCTATCTATCTATCTATCTATCTATCTATCTATCTATCTATCTACCTCTCTCTATCATCTATCTATCTATCTATCTATCTATCTATCTATCTATCTATCTATC
>NW_027186492.1:12642755-12751750 GCF_028583685.1 Petaurus breviceps papuanus | reverse complement strand
ATCTATCTATCTATCTATCTATCTATCTATCTATCTATCTATCTATCATGGTTGTTGGGAGGATTAAACAGATAATAATTGTGAAGCCTTCATTATAGTGCCTGGCATATAGTAAACAATAAATAAATATTAGCCGTTAACCATTTGAAGAGCTATACTGTGGAAGAGGTGTTAGTCAAGATCTGATTGTCTCAATGGAGTAAAACTAAAAGCAATGGGTAGAAGTTGAAGAAAGAGAGATTTTTGGCAAGGAAAAAAATCTAACAATTAGGTTTGTTTATGTGGGAAATGAATTGCCTTCAGTACTAATGGCGTCAAATTTATTGTATCAATTTGTTGTTGTTCAGGTGTCTTATTCATGTCCAACTCTTCATGGGGTTTTCTTAGCAAAGGTGCTGGAATGGTTTGCCGTTTCCTTCTCTAGTTCCTTTTACAGGTGAGGAAATAGAGGCAAACAAGGTTAAGTGACTTGCCCAGGGTCACAGAGCTAGTAAGTGTCTGAGGTCAAATTTGAATTTAGGTTTTCCTGACTCCAGGCCTACTGCTGTATCCACTGAACCACCAAACTACTTCTAAATTCAAGATAACCCTGATGCCACTCCTAAGTCTTTTTGTCTTCAGGCTAAATACTCCCCAGTTCCCTATCCCTGGAATCCTTTGAATAGGGCCTCAATGACCAGTTTGGGGAAGATCTTATAGATGGAATTTGTATTTAGCTACAGGTTAGCCCAAGTGGTCTCTCAGGCCCCTTCCTATTCTGAAACATCATGATTTGTGGAGTAAGGAAACAGAGTGGATTCTGGTTTCTGGTCATTGGGGTTGGAGAAGAGATGAATAGGGATGAAGATTAAGGGCATAGAGAAGACTATACATTGGTTTTTGATATGTTCAGTGTAAGTGCCAGTGGGGACAGATCAGTGGCACAACTAGAACTGAGACAAGAAGTTAGGACCCTCACCATAGACTAGACTAAATTAGAAGCCTATACTCTTGATTTCTACTTCAGAACTTTCTACTGCATCATATATTTATGCCTTCTTAGTATCTTGCATTGGATTAGTTGTGAGAGGATTTAAAATAACAGCATAATTGTAAACTGGCCAATGAGCCTAGTCCCTACAAACTCGTGCAGAGTGACAGTGATATACTTCTCTATGTTGAAGAGTCTACTACATAGCACTAGTCCCACTAAGTACATTCAAATGATGTATCACTATCATTGGACTGGATACTCTTCTAGTAAAATCAGGATGACATATAATAGAAGTGCTTTGGAGAAAGGATAGATATTCTGTAATTGGTTCCTGTCTGCTAAGTATGGATGGAATGTGTTGAAGAGTAGCCCCTTTCATTAACTGTAGTTGTAGAAAGAGAAATATGGAAGTCTTCAAAAGTTGTTAGTCAGTCTTGGCCTGTTTTTCTTTTGGTTTGATTTCTCTTTGGCTGACTTCTTGACTGATGGCATTCATGGAGAGATAATACTGTAAGGGCAGAAGCCTCAGGCCTTTTCCTCATTTAAGGTCAACATGGTCCTATGAATAAGGGCATTGGTTCCTTGCATGTTGGTGCTGTGACCTTGTGAGTTTCTAAAGGTCAGTAGAGCAAGCTGTTTGTGAGTCCAAGTGTCCTGCGGTTCAGTAGTTCAGGAACTATATCCTTTCTGAGTTTTGCAGCCAGCTCAGCATTGATAATCCAAGGAGTAAGGAGTGACCTTAAGTATCCAGTCCAATGATAGTGATACTTCCTTTGGATGTGAACTTGGTGGGACCAATGTCATGTAGAAACTGAGTTAAGTCTGAGCTAGTTCTCCGCAGAGACCAACGTAGTATAGGGGAGATGGTGCCCCCAAGGTGTCTGGGAGAAAAATTTCTACTTTTGTTGTTGATATCTTCAAAGTAAATGTCCTTTTGTAAAATCTAATTGATGTTAATTGATTAAACGGAACTGGGGTGCTAGTTTATGGCAGCTAATAGTATGGGGAAAACATCAGGAATGAGGACTTCAGTCAATGGCAGTAGAGAAGAGATATTCCTAATCCTTTGGAGTTACTCCTAGAATTCTGAGGGGAGTTGTCACAGCTGGAGAAGTGCTACAATGGAAGATGTAGCTTCTGCCCTCAAGAACCTTACCAGCTTAGGAAATCAAGACAAGTGAAACAATTGGAGAATTTCCTAAGTCGATATATAACAAAATGCTAAATTGAATAGAATTAGATGCCAACATTTATTGTATAGATACTATAGCGAGAAAGTACTATGGATTAGGCATGGAAGATACTTTGTATGACCTCTGGATAACTTGGATTATAACTGACATGAAACTATATTAGAAAACCCTCATTAATAACAGCCTTGGAAACTCAAACTTATGAAGTGGCAGCAAATTTTTCAACTTTAATTTGTTTTAATGAATAAAACATTGACCACATTGCAGGGGTCAGCACATCAAGGAATTAAGTTTCATGGAGAAGGTGGGGCTTGAGTTAGAACTTGAATATTGGATTAGATTTGTATATGGTAGAAACTTTCACACTCTTATTCTTGAAATAATCATAGAGGGTTCAGTGGGCTCCGGTGGAAGGGTGGCGAGTGCTTGTGAGAGTGGCAGCGGCGTCGGCTGCCACATCGGCTGCCACATCGGCATTGGCAGAGGACCAACCCAAGTTATTGGAGCAATTGGTATAGAAGTTCAGTTATGATGGACCATGCCAGGATCAGTGATCTCCAACTTGTTTAGTGGAGAACCACTTTCATTCACATGTTTCAGTTTGACCCAGCAAAGGGATGGTGATAGTAGTCAGGTGGAAATGAAATTGGCTGCTGAACATGAAGACAGTGGTGAAAGCAACATAGAGAATAATTGTTCCCATGTCATAAAAAACAAAACAAAACAACAAACCTTTGGTAGAAACATTTGCTGTGGAATTATTGCTATTACGATGTTTTTCTTGATTGGATTTATGGTTGGCTACTTGGGTTATTGTAAACAGCTAGAAACCAATGTTAAATATTCAAATGATTCCAGTGAAGGAACAGAGCAAATTCAGGAAGGTGAAAAGGATGATTCACCAGAAGAACTTCCATTCTTGGAGCCTCAAACTGAATTATCTTGGAATGACCTAAAAAAAACGGTATCAGACAGACAATGCTGAAAATCTTGTTGACGGAGTCAGCACATTGGGTAAGAACTATCTTTCTCATGAGACTGGCTCAAAAGAGGATGAGATGCTGGGTTATTTTATTTATCAGCAATGGAGGAACCTAAAAATGGACAAAGTCTGGAAAGATAAACACTATGTTAGATTACAAGTCAAAGGCAGTGGTCCCCAGAACTCAGTGACCATATTGGATGAGAGTAGAAACAGTGACACTCAGCCTGTAAATGGCTATGTGGCATACAGTGATAATTCAACAACAACAAAGATACACTAGTTTATGCTAATTATGGCTCCAAAGAAGACTTCGAGTATCTAAAGTAAAAAAATATTTCTATAGATGGAAGCTTTTGATGTGCAAGTCAGAGTTAAAGAGCCTGAATGTGAATTTTCAGTGGATGTTCTCTGAACATGGGGACTTTAGCAGGGCTACTCATGACCTCACAAATGACCTCTATCGGTTAGACACTGCCAATAGGTGTGTTAGTAGAGAAATCAATGATCGTATCATGAAAGTGGAATATAGCCTTCTCTCTCCCTGTGTTTCTCCAAAGGAAACTCCTTTTCGTCATATCTTCTGGGGATCTGGCTCTCATACTCTTTCAGCTTTGTTAAACCATTTACAACTTTTGAAGGCTAAAGACAATAACTTCAATGAAACACTTTTCAGAAACCAGTTAGCCCTTGCCACCTGGACAATTCAGGGGGCTGCAAATGCACTGACTGGCAATATTTGGGACATAGACAATGAATTTTAGATGGAATTCGCACAACTCATCTGAGAACAATAAGGCAGTGTGTAGTCCTTAAAACATCACTGGTCTCCAATATTTTCAGCAGGATTATAAAAGTTAAAAGCTTTGTTAAGAGTTAAATTCTACCTAGCAGTTAGTACAAGGTAGGTACTTGTGCTTAACGCCGGGTGAATATTTTATACCCCTGCAAAACCGAACTCAGTCTTTTGAAAAATTAAGATTTTTTCATTCTAGTTAACCTGTAGGCTCCAACTAAGGTTATTAGCAGTGTTAACTGCCTCTCAACCTATCCCCTTCACACAACCAAAAGCAGTTGGGCCTTAATGTCATTAATCCAACAACTGTTACCCTGAACATGGGAAGGAAGATGCCTATTGAAGACCTTAAAAGTCCACTTTTAATATGTTATCTCTTGCTGTTGACCAAGGGATAAGGTTATGAGATGTGATAGTTCTCTTCCCTCTGAAACAGAGCCAGTCTGGGAGACTGGGAGAAGACTAGGGCTTCCTTGCCAGGAGTATATAAAATAGTGGTAATTCACCTGAATAGATTGTATTTGGTGATTATCACAGAAGCACGACCCTGATGTATACCCTAGAATTCTTCATGAAAAGAGAAGACTAGAAGCCAAAGAACTTCTTTGATAATCTTTTTTCTGCTGTCTCCCCTACCCGTCCCCCTCCCCCAAGAAAATTGGCTTTAGTGACTTTTCCATGCAGTCCTCTGAACTATGTCAGATTGACATAGACTATTGAAAAGATATCACTCTTGCTCAGTTTGTCAAATCTAAACTATGTATTTGCCAAATTTTGGCTAAAAGGTTAACCTCATGGGAAAGCTTTCTATTATTTGGCATTGAGATATATATTTATTTGTCTTTATTTATCAGTGACAGAGTTCACTATAAATGATGTTTCATTTTTTTTATAGAAGATAATTATTGGAAGCAGTGCCTTCCATAATTATGATAGTTATACTGTCGTTTTTTCTAATTAAAAGCAGTATCTGCTAATAAAATTGAATAGATACTAGAAGTTTTGCATTTGACATGTGTGCTGCCACTTAACAGGTCTTGACACTAAAATTTAAACTGACCACAACTTTTGTAGCAAGTGATAAGATGAAATCTAATCCTTGGGGAAATAATCCTGTTCAACAGAACATGCCAGGATTAGAACATTTTGGACAAAATTGACTCATTTCTAAAATGTATTTAGCACAAAGAGAATGAAGCTGATAAAATAAATAAACCCAATTACTATTCTGTAAAAAAAAGATGACCACTACCATCATCTTTGTGAAATGTTGCATTGCATCTTAATTGGCTCACCTGCATTGCATCAGAATCTCAGTGCAAAACTTCCAGTACCTCTTACAAATCTTGCTTACATTATCAGAAGCAGTGTCTTCCATAATGAGCAAAGAACAAGGTAGCTTTTGCCTACCATGGTGTTTATATCGGAGATAGTGATCTCCATGTGTTACACTAAGGGTGTACATAATTGTCGGGGACAGTGTTTCCCATAATTTTCTTCATGCAATGACATGAAGATCGGTAGTATCTAACATGTATTTTCAGCATGTTTTTATTCTCTTCTCCTTTAGTTGCAGAAGCATAGCTTGTAGTCAACATTGCCTAGTAAATACTCAGCCATTATAAAAACTGCTTCAGGTTTTGATGGGTTCTCCCCCCCCCCCGCCATTTAATATGGATGTTTTTCTTGTACTTGTGGTTTCTCAATTTTCTGTTAGACTAGTCTGACAGGGCCTACTTTTAACAATGAATGAATGGGCTTACTTTCCACTTGCATTTCTTGAACTGGTCCTAAGGGAAATTAGGATTCAGAGCAGACTTGGGTTTGTTTTTTTTGAGTTGGGATTTTTTTAAGCTGTAAAGGGGGTGGAGTAGGGACTGATTGGGAGAAGGTTTACAGGGGTCTCTGAACAAGTTTATTTGCTTAATAGAATGGTGGTCATTGTAGATGCAAATAAACGTGGAGGCATACGTGGCTTTCCTCTTTTAGCAAATGCCTGTTCTAGCCACTGGCTCCTTGGGGGTCATCCAGAATCACTACCACCCAGACAAATGGAAGGTCCATTAAGGTGTCTTCAATTGAGATTTTAGATTCAGGAACTTGAATTTGTGTCTGTCTCTGAATTCTTGTGCAATTCGATCTTAACCTCACCAGTGATCTAGGGTGGGCAATTCAGTATTTAATAACAGCCACTTATGAGAAGGAGGCAACATAGTTGGGCCCAGTGCTTCTTTAATGTGGCCTGTCCTTCTTTAGAACCAAGAGCATGTATGTCCTCATAGCATTGGGGAAGGAGTAATGCTTTTCCAATTGTTCTTGATTCAATTGTTCAAATTGTTCTGGATTAATTGGCCCAACATGTGTCCCCCAGGTGTTTCCATAATATTCACAATAGTGGTAAAAAAAAAATAGGCCTTCAATTGAGGCTTAAGATCAAAGAAGGGACATCTTGTGCTCATGATTCCTTGTCTTTAGTGTTGGGTGATGTTGGCCAAGTACTTGCATGCATCTTATTGTGTGCTTATTTCATCAATGTTTATCCGCCAAAACTTTCAGCAGATTAAAAATAATTGTATTAGATTGTACTACTCTGCTGTTTTTGGTTCATACATTATTGCTGTTATTAGTCACTAGCTGGTGTGTGAAATATTGTAGAGGTTTATTGTTACTTGACTGAATAAAATGCCCAAAGACATTAAAAAAAATCATAGAATGTAATTTTGAACACTTAATATTTTAAAAGTGGGAAATGAAGATATTTCAATAAAACTCAGGTGAGTGACATCTTATGCTTTTATTGGTTTTAGAAATTAGTATACTTGCCTACCTAATTAAGTGATAGTAAGAGAATCTACTTTTCTCTCTTCCATAATGGTGCTCCCCTTCTTGCTGCTGCAAAAAGCATTTGTAGAATATGGTTGTTTTTGGTAGTTTGGCATAATGACAAGACAGGTGGTCTATGAATCATAAGACTTAATCCCAGTTCTACCACTGACTAGATGTGTTACTTTGAGCAAATGTAGGCCTCAGTCTCCTCATCGGCAAAATGGAAATGAGAATAATAACACTTGACCTGTCTATCTCAGAGGACTATTGAGAGGAACAAATGTGAAAACACTCTCTAAGCTGTAAAAGGCTATAGAAATATCATGTATTATTCATCATAGGGTTGTACTGATTCTGGTTCACAGGTCCTTCTGTGGATAATTTTGAAGAATTTTCTGCAACATTGATTTGTATTGCCTTCAGTGATTCTAATAGACATTATTATATTTCTCCTAGGGTGTAGATAACTATTTTAAATTGGTGTACACTGGTCAATTGAATGCCTCCTATCTACAAAGTCATCCTTCATCTCCCCAGGCTAACGTGACACTGTAGTTAGCTATTATTAGTGTAAGTGAAAAACCTTTTTTTGTATTACTTTTTATTTATTCATTATACATTAAATATTGTACTCCATGCCTAGAAAGTATGGAATGGAGGGAGACCCTCAGGTACATTTTGGGAACAGAAAGCAACATTACAACTTGAGTCCCTTCCAGAACATACTGGAAATATCCTCTGCCCATAGACAAAAGATGAGAAGTGGACAAATGATAGTATTGTTCTGTATTTCCTTCCATATATTTATTGGCCTAAACACAGGGTCTAGCAGACAGATAGAAATTGAAGAATTGAATTGGGGAAATAGGTATGCTTAAGCTATTATAATAGAACATAATTATAATAAAATATAAATATCACAGAATAATTATTATTATAGAAAGTATTTTAAAGGAATAGAATTTGGAAGGAACATTTAATGCAATAAGGTCTATAGAGGCTGGGTGGCATAGCAGATAGAGTTCTGGATTTGAAGTCTGGAAGATATGAACTTATTCTCTGCCTCAGACATAATCTATGTAACTCTGGGCAAGTCATTTAACCTCTTCAACCTCAGTTTCCTCATCTATTCTTTCATTTGTAAAATGAAGAGGCTGGACTTCATGGCCTCTAAGTTTCCTTCAGCTCTAAATCTATGATCTTATGAATTATTATTACTCTTAATTTCATAACAAAATCTACCCAGTTCCCATCTCCTGGGCCAGGCAAGGCTTAGGTTTCACTCCCCCTCAGGGACTCTTCAGTACCTGTAAGGGAATTTGGGGAGTGCCTAGACCTTCTGCAGTTGGCTATAGTCCTGCACTAATGATATTTCCTCAATCATAGAGGGTATCTCCCTGTAGCCCAGTTCTACTTAGCTACTAAATCAGATTATCTTTTACACTGGAATATCTACTTCTATTTACTCAAATACTTCAATTTACTACAGGTATAACCACAAATATACAAATTATTTCCCCAGCTCATGGGAGGTATCATCCTCCTTCCCCACCTGCATCACCTCAGTCTCTGGGGAGAGGAAGGCAATGAAGTTTATAGTTTAGCTAGATTGCTATAAACTACATTCCCAGTTTCAGGTTCAATCCTCCTCTGCCCCGCCCCCCCCCCCCCCGGCCCCTTCCTCACCTACCCCCACACCCAATAACAACTCTAGTACTCAGCATCCTCACTTCTCCAGGTTTCTGTGTCAGGCTGGCTGGCTGCAGCAACCGGCCTACAATACTGGCTCCAAGGTTGCCATGGCTTGAACTCCCAGTTTCCATGGGGATCATCTCTGGCACTTGAAATTGAGGAGAAAACAACACAGAACAGAAACAAACATCCCTAGTCCTATTTCTCAAAGCTAGGTTAAAAGGGAGGAAAAGCAGGAGAAAGAAATTCCTTCCCCCCTCACCAGTTCAGTTCTGTGGGAGCCTGTGGGAGAGTGAACTCTAATCTTCACCTTGTAGCGTGTAAGAATTGCCAAAAAGACAGCAGCAGAGAGAAAGCAAACAGGTCAGGTCTGTCAGTTTTAAAGACAGGTCAAAGGAGACTGCTCCCACCTGTATGGTAGGGGATGCAGGGGCCTCCACATTAGGTGGTTTGGACATGTTTCAAAGGCCCTCATAGACATCTTCAGGTTAGCCAAACTAGGCATGCTTAGACCAGTCTGGGTTCCAATGGTAAAAATGCCTTAAATTTGTATAGTATTTTACACTTTACAAAGCATTTTAAGACACATGATCTCATTTAATACTCTTTATAACCATCTGAGTTAGTTTAATTTAGCATTAAGTGGAAATCTACCAGGTGACTAAAAATATTCTTCAGTCCTAATACATCACAATGACAGCTATATAAGCTACTGAGCATAATTATGTCTGGGAGCAAAATTCTCCTATGTGAAAACTTTTTATCAATCTAGAAACCTTATTCTTAGTATGGATGTGGTGATAGAAGTTTGGATATATTTAGAAGATTATTATTCATTCTACCTTACAGAGGTATATTAATACCCTTAGCAATTAATGCCTTGAGATTTTGGAAATGAAGATGCTCAGATTGGAGAAATTAACTATTGGCTTGGCAATTATATTCATTGGAAAAAACAGAATAGAAGTTGACAGTTATCTCTGTGAGAATTACTGTTTTGTTTAAAACGGGTGGAGAACCTGTGGCCTCAAGGCCACATGTGGCCTTCTAGGTCCTCAAGTGGACCTTTGACTAAATCCAAACTTCACAGAACAAGTCCCATTAATAAAATGATTTGTTCTGTAAAACTTGGTCTGAGTCAAAAGGCTACACTCGAGGACCTAGAAAGTTACATGTGGCTTTGAGGCTACAGGTTCCCCAACCCTGGTCTAAAAAGAATTCAGTTAAGCATACCATTGAAGGTAATAAAGTAATGATATAGGGGAAGAAAACTAATCTTTGAGTCAAAAGACCTGAGTTTAATTTTTGGATCCAACATTTATTAGTGGGATCTAGTAACTAGTTACTTGTATCTAGAAACATTCACTAGTTTACTGGATAAATCTCTTAAGCCCTCTGGCTATCAGTTTCTTTATCTGGAAAAGGGGGATACTATCTATACTGCTTACCTGTTGGAGTTGTCATGAACAAAATTACCTTGTAGAACTTAACCTTATTGGAATATATAAGTTTTAATGTAATTATACACAATATAATTGTAATAATATAATAATATAAATTATTAATGAAGTTTTTTTCAGCTCTCTTACTATTTAGAGATAGTTTAATAAAAGAAGGGCAGACTACTATTTATTGTGTAAGATTTTTAGGATGGAAGGAAAGCTCTCTCTCTCTTTCTCTTTGTCAAAATGTTGACCTTATGAGCTTGGTATAGAATCAAAGATTTAGAACTAAAAAGAACCTTAGAAATCATCTAGCCTAACCCTTTTGTTTTATTGATGAAAAAGTTGAAGTTTAGAGTAAGAGGCAATTATCCAGGGTTACCCATAGTGGTATGCTGGAAAATGTTTAACAGTTGTGTCTCTAAAAGAAAAAAAAGTACAAACAACACACTTTTAAGTTTAAATTGAGTTTAATTAACGTTTTATTGAGTCTAGACGGTTAACAAAACAATAAATCAAGCCCTGGTTTATAGAGTTTGCTGATTTCCAAGGTATAAATGATCACACTGAAAATTTTACAATTGCCTCTGTTGAGAGTAAGTTTGAGCTAGCTTCAGCATAGCCCTGGTAAAAAAGGCTGTTTATGTCAGGGTGAAGAAATGAAAACAGGTCCTCTGACTCCAAATTCAGTGCTTATTCTTTTATACTTGAAATCCCACTATTAAAGGGGATTAATACTTTGGATTTTTAAGGCTTTTTAGTTTTCAAGAAACCCATACTAAAATGTAAATACCCCTTATATCAGCTAAAATATTTGATTTATCATAGATATTTTATCAAAAGCTCGTGGGCAATGCCTAGTGGCAATGGGACACAGAATATATGTACTAAGGAGGAAGGGTGGTTGGGAAACCAGGGAACCAGTGGGAAGTGAGGTTTCTATGACAAAGTACCTTCTTTACAATTTTGCCTACCCAGCTCTACCCAGATTGAATTGATAACATAGTTCTTTGCTACTCATGCTTTGCTATATTGCTTTAGATCTGAATATAGACAGTATATTGATAGGGTATATGGTAGGATTTATTTATTTTTCTGTAATATCCAAATGGACCTTAATTTCTATAGCTGCTAAATTTATATGAAACATGTCAATTTGTAATCTATAAATATATGACATGTTTAACTACATATGTCTAAATATATGAAATTAATAAATTGAATCCTTGGCTATGGACCAGAACTTAAAGTAGACAGACTGAAATGATATCAAGTAATATGCTTATAAATGAGAGATACCCATGTCATACTAGAGAGAATACTGAAATTGGAGTCAGGAAGATGGGTTAAAATCCCACCTCTAATATTTATTAGCTATGTGACTTTGGGTAAGTCACTTAACCTCTTATATGCCTTAAGCAACTCACTAGGACTTTTCTAGATAGGTTGTAGGAAAGCATACATAGATTGCTTTTTTCATCATTTTCAATGATTTTCAATCATTTTCAGTCGTGTCTGACTCTTCATGACCCCATTTAGGGTTTTCTTAGCAGAGATACTAGAGTGCCATTACCTTTTTGAGATCATTTTATAGATGAGGAAATTGAGGCTATGTACCATAGCTAGTAAGTGCCTGAAACCAGATTTGAACTCAGGAAGACGAATTTTATTGACTCCAGCCCCATGCTCTATCTACTGTGCCACTTTGATGCCCAAAATACAGATTAATCCAACATTATTGTGTAGTACATAGAGGCACTGGACCATTTTCCCAATCCTCTTTAAGTGGGTGAGTTGGATCCTCAGAGCAAAGTTACTTCTCCCTTCCCAGAGGCCTAGGGGTAACCTAACACTAATTCCTGTGATATATTCCTCCCAATATCATTCACTCATTTATCATCTCCTCAGTATCATTTAACCAGTCATTACTGCCCCAATATAATTTTGACCAGTTTACATCTCTACAATATCAATTAACCAATTAACATCAATTAATTTTTTTAAATTATTTATTTATTTACTTTTAGTTTACAACATTCAGTTCCACAAGCTTTTGAGTTCCAAATTTTCTTCCTGTCCCTCTCCTCCCCGCTGAAATGCCATGTAATCTGATATAGCTTCTGCACATACCTTCACGTTAAACATTAGTCAAGTTGTAAAGAAGGATTATAATTAATGGAATAAAAAACGAGAAAGAAGGATAAAAAAAAAGAGAGAGCAAGTAGTTTGCTTCAATCTCCATTCAGACTCTAATGCTTTCTTTGGATGCGCATAGCCCTTTCCATCATGAGTCTTTTGGAGTTGTCTTATAGCCTTGCGTTGCTGAGAGGAGCCCCGTCTGTCAAAGTTAGTCAGCACAGATACAATGTGTCTATAATTGTACAATGTTCTCCTGGTTCTGCTGCCCTCACTCAGCATCAGTTTATAGAAGTCTCTCCAGGTTATTATGAAGTCTGTCTGCTCCTCATTTCTTATAGCACAACATCAATTAGTTTTTAAGATGTATTTATTGAGACTATATAGTAAAAACTGAAGTACAAAAAAAAATTGAAACTGTAAGCCCTGATCAACTTGACTGCCTCTGTCCCTGGTGAGTGTGGACTCAGAGTTAAAGTGGTGACTACCAACTATTCTTCCCCACCAAGTTCACTTCTAGATATGGAAAAGTCGATAGACAAATCAATGTTCAGTTTATAGAACAATGTATCCTGGCTGTAGAGTGGGTTCATTGCTGGGCCAGTTCTTCACTGGGATAACTCCTCCCTGGGCTTTGCTATTGTGGCTACCATAACACTCTGCTGTGGATTCTAATTGTGGGACCTCTAATGGCATTTCCAAATTTTTGAAGCTCACAAACTTATAATATGGTCCATTGCATCTCTTATACTCTTTTATCTATGATTAGGAAAGAATGAACACAACAGGAACTAAAAAACCAAACCAAACCAAACCAGAAAGGGCCAAGCATTGTTGCCATATTGATAGTTTGGATGGAGAGGTGAAGCAGCCACCACTACCTCTTTCCATACCTGGAAGCTGACAATAGCTCTTCCTTTTCACCTGAAAGTTTTCAGGGAAGGGAAGGAAATTTTGTCATGCCTTTTGTATTCATACCCAGTTCATCACCCCTCAGTAAAGTAGGAGGAAATAGGATACGTGTATGTGCTTTGAACTGGGGAGCAAAAGCCTCCCTTCCCCCTTCTATTATGTATTTCCACAAACTGGCTCACCAATCCTTTGGGGAGAGGAGAATGCTTCTTTCCTGAGGCCTGGGCTCTAATTGGTCAGTCTGTCCCTTATAATTACAAATGATATATTTTTATTTGGGCAAGAGCATGAAGTAGACAGAAATCTAAGTATTTTCCTTCTTTTGAGTTTCATGGGTTTGGTGAATCCCTGGTAATTTAATCAATCACACACACACTCACACACACACACACACACACACACACGGAGGAGGGGGAGGGGAGAGAGAGAGACAGAGAGAGACAGAGACAGAGAGAGAGAGACAGAGAGAGACAGAGACAGAGAGAGAGAGAGAGAGACAGACAGACAGAGAGACAGATAGAGACAGAGAGACTATTATGCTAGATTCTGGGAGATACATGACAGAAACAAAGAAGTCAATGCCCTCCAGGAACTTACCTTATGGGTGTGGAGGGGGAGATCGCACAGCATAATACACAGGTATTGTCTATTAGACAGATAATACAGTGTGAATTGAGGAGGGAGAAAGTAGTACCTGGTGATGGGAGTTGAGGGCTGTGAGAGTCACTGCCTCTTGGGGCAGCCCATTCCACTTCTGGCCAGCTCTAATTGTTAGGAAGTTTCTCCTGGTATCAAGACAAGATTGTCTCCTTTGCATTTTCAACCAGCTGCTTTTGGTTCTGCCCTCTGGGGGTGAACAAAACAAGTCTAAACACCCTTCTACCCAAAAGCCCTTCAAAAACTTGAAGGCAGTTGTCACGTCCTCCCAGAAGCTTCTCTTCTCAAGAAAACATTCCCAATTCTCTCCAGTGATCCTTGTGACATGGATTCTACCGTGTTTCCCCAATAATAAGACCTATCCCGAAAATAAGCCCTCCCCTTACTGTGTAAAATTCCTCGAAAATAAGCCCTCCCCCGAAAATAAGCCCTATTGAGATTGCTACTGTAGTGAAGGTGATCCCCTGCGCTATGCGCTACATTACGGTACCCTCTGTATGCTCCGTCCCCATCCCCCCCCCAAACACACGCCGCGCTCCGAGCTGCATCCAATCAGAGCTGCAGCAGTGAGCACGTCATCCTGTTCTTCCCCAGTGATTTGCTTGCTGGCGCCATTGAGAGCAGTGCCGCAGAGGAGAGCTGAGGCAGGAGAACATAAGCCCTCCCCTGAAAATAAGCCCTCTGGTGTTTTTCTTTCCAAAAAAATAAGACAGTGTCTTATTATCGGGGAAACACGGTAGGACTTTCACCATCCTGGATACCTCCTCTGGATACTCTCCCCTTTGTTAGTGGCTTTCTTATACTGTGGGACCCAGAAATGAACACAATATTTCCACAAACAAATCCAATCTATTGACTCTTGACATTCTTTCTGGCTGTCCCTCATGCATGGGATACTCTCTTTCTTCCAATTGGACCACTTTACTTCCTCTAAGTCCCAACTAAAATCACACCTTCTACAGGAAGCTTTTCCTAATCTCTCTTAATTTCAGTGCTTTCCCTCTTTTAATTCTCCTATTTATCCTGTATATAACTTGTTTTTTTATATATTTGTTTGCATGTTGTCTCTCTTGTTAGATTGTAAACTCCTTGAGGGCAGGGACTGTCTTTTATTTCCTTTTTTTTTTTATCCCAAGCACTTAGCAGGTGCTTAATACATATTTACTGATTGATTGAAATGAGGTCAGAGAGAGACATAGTATAGAGGGATTGTCATTTTCTTCTTCCTATAAGATATGCCCTTCTTAATGTAGCTTAAGATGGCATGAAAAAGATAGATGGGTGTTTGGAGCTGGACTGGACTGAGAGAGGACTGATCTAGACTGGGTTGGCAGGGATTAAGAATGGGAGATGGTGGTGGTGCAGCCCTGGAATTACAAGGACTTAAGTTTAAATCTGGCCTAAGATACTTATTAACTGTGTGACTCTGGGCAAATCACTTAATCCTGATTGCGTTCCTGCCCCACTCCCCACCAAAAAAAGGGGAGATGGTAGAATGGTGAAATAGACATATCTCACAGATAGACATATTGAATAGATATATCTTGGATGATAAATATATTTTAGTAGATATCTACTGGTTCTGGGCAAATTAGTTATTGGTGTTATCATATCATCAACTGGTTAGAAAAAGGTCTAAAGTACGTGCTAAATTAGAAAGGATCATAATCTGTGACTCATTACCAAAGTGTTGCTCATATAGGCCAGGTTTTATCTTGGAAACTACTCAATTATTAATAATCTCTGTAGTTTATCTTTGATATTTCTTCCTTTCCTTTCCCACAGACTGCCACAACCCTATATGTTATAGGGTTATATATATCTTGCCTGAACCAGCATAATTATTGAAGTCAACAAAATATTGTACCATGTACTTGTACTATGCCCAAGGCAACAGGTTCAAAAATCGCTTCCCTGACTTTAGTTTCATTTTCAAACTATCCAACACAACTGACAGATGATTCTTTCTAAAGCACAATTGTAATCATATTCTCTAGCTCGAAAGCCTTGGTGCTTTCCTCATTGCTGGCTAATAAAGCCCAAACTTCTCACTCTTTTAAGGCTTGTATGATCTGGTCTACCCTCCCTTCTAGGTTTATCTCCAACTATTCCTTTTCAGGCACTGTTTGCTCCAACCAAACTGGATGGATCATTGTTTTCTGGGCATGCCCTCATTTTACCTTCCTCTTAAACCTTTTATGGTATTCCCTCTGCCTAGAATGGAGAAGTCCAAGATATTTTATGAAGGTCATGATAGCTAAATTAGTTAAAACTTTCAGCTAGTTTCAGCTGCATGATTCTTTTTGTATTTCAGTTGAATTGTCAAAAACAATATTTCTTTGATTTTACCTATTTTGTCCTTTTCCTAGTTTTTAATGTTTATGTCAGGGTCTGGTATGGAAGGCACGATAGTACAGTGTGGAGTACTGAATCTGAAGTCAGAAGGTGGTATTTGAATCCTGGCCTTTTCACTTACTTTGTGGCCTTTGGCAAGTCACTTCATAAGGGTTTAGTTTCTGAGCCTTGGTTTCCTCACCTGAAAAATGAGGGTATTGTACTAGATAATTGCTCAGATTCCTTCAGCCCTAAAATATACAATCCAAACATTCAGAACAGGCTGATCACAGTTACTTCTGTACTGTGGTAGGGTTCCTCCTGTGTTGCTGATACTGATGATGTTCAGGTCACTCCAGTGAACAAAATACATACAATAGCCCACAGGCCAAATTTGGCCTACCTCCTATTTTCGCATGATATGCAAGGTAAAAATGTCATTTTGTATTTAAAATGTAAAAACCATTGTACAGACCTTGAATTGTACAAAAACAGGCAGAAGGCCATATTTTGACCATAGTTTGCTAACTCCTATCTTAGACTTAGATCCCACTGAAAAGCTACAAGGTTAGACCAGACGGAGAACATTCTATCTACTTCTATCTATCTATCTGCTCATATGCTTTCTATGTTTTGGGTCTCATTGAGATCTGGCTCTGCCCACCTTCTTCCACTTTCCTGCACCTACCAACTCCTTCCTCTATTACACTGCATTCTTGGCTTTCCTTTCTATTTTATTTTTTAAAAATTTCAAAGAAAGAATTCTTCTCTCCCTCTTATCTGTCATTATCTATTAAGGCTCTTCTAAAACTTCTCAAGCTCCCATACAAAATTCCTTCTCTCACATTCTTTGCCTCATATTTTACCCAATAGAGACTATTCACTCAAACTTTCTCCTCTTATTTCACATACCTTTGACAGTATCCTAACTTGTTCCTCCTTTACCCCAGTCTCTGATGAAAAGGTGGCTCTTTTCTTCATTAATATTAATCTCTTGTTCTCATGCTCATGCCTCTGCGTCTTTTCTAGCAGATTGTCTCCACTATCATCTTTCTATTTTCTTGCAATCTTCCAAAATTCCCATCCTAAAAAACAAACCCCAAACCAACCCACATCAGATTCAACAATTTATGCTGCCTATTGTATATTTCTCCTTCCTTTCTCAGTCAAAATTTTTGAAAAAGCTATCTGTAGTACTTCCATTACCTCTCATCTCACTCTAAGCCCTCTACAATCTTAGACCTCATTGCCATTATCATCTTTTATCTCTCTGTGTCCCTTAATTGCCAAATCCAATGGCTTCTTCTCAGTTTTCATTTCCTTTGAGCTCTCTCCAGCATATGACACTGTTGACCACCTAGATACCACTCCTGAATACTCTCTTTTCTTTGAATTTTCATAAAATGGCTTTCTCCCGGTTTTCTTCTTGCCTATGTGACAGTTCCTTCTTAGTTTCCTTCTGTGGTTCATCATCCATTCATAATCCATTCCATTCTCGTTAATGGTGTCTTCCAAGGTGCTGTTCAGGGCTGACTTCTCTTTTCTTCCTACATTTTCTCTCTTGGTCTCATCAGTTCTTATGGGTTCAACTATCATATCTATGCAGATGACTTCCAGATCCATATATTCAGCTCTAGTCTCTCTCTTGACCTCCAGTCCCACATCACTTACTGCCTACTGAATATTTCAAATGGCTTTTCCTGAACTGATCTCAAACTCAATATCTTTAGAACAGATCTCATCATCTTTACTCTCAAACCTATCCTTTCTATTACTGTCGAGCACACCACCATCCTCCTATTAACTCAAATTCACTTGGTGTTGCTTTCACTCTCATTCACCTCACATATATATCAATCAGTTGTCATTTTCAATTGCTTTATTTCTTTCCAGGATGTATTCTGAACTTTCTCTACCATGTTCCAGATACCCTTTTGAGGTGAGGTGGGGAACCTTTGACCTTGAGGCCACATGTGGCCTTCTAGGTCCTTGGCTGCGGCCTTTTGACTGAGTCCAAGTTTTACGGAACAAATCATTTTATTAAGGGAATTTGTTCTGTGAAGTTTGGATTCAGTCAAAGGGTTGCACTTGAGGACCTAGAGGGCCACATGCGGCCTTGAGCCCACAGGTTCCCCACCCCTGTAAGAAACTTCATTCTGCAAGTTCACTTTAGCTCTGAAATTCACACACTGGAAATACCCTCTGCCCACATAGATTCTTCCTTTACAGCTCTTCCTAGAACCTTCATATAAGAAGACCAGTCACATCTTCATTCCTCTCCAGGATGTGTTCCATATTTCTTTACCATTCTCCTGAACCTGACATCTTGATCTCTTTTCCATCTTCCCTCATCCTTTTCAGCTTCCCTTTGTGTTGTCTTTCCTCGTTAAAAAGTAAGCTCCTTGAGGGCAAGAATTGTCTATTTGTATTTGTATTCTGGGGACTTAATATAGTGTCTAGCATATATTAAGGGTTTAATAAATGCTTGTTGATTGAAAGATTGACATATTTTGTTATTTCTGTAGCCAGAACATCTTCCAAATATGTTCCATTCTCTTCGTTCACACAACCACTGCCCAGTTAAGGGACTCATCACCTTTCAACTGGACTATTGCAATAGTCTTCTAGTTTCTACTTGTTGGTTCCAATTCATTCTCCATATAGTAATTTTCCCAAAGCAGGTCTGACCATGACATTTTAAAACTGCCTATTGTTTCTAGGATTTATTATTATTATTGACATTTAAAGTTCTTTCCATCTTAGCCTACTCCTTGAGGGATCTCTTGTAACAAAGTAAAACAATTAAGCAAAACTAATGTAACCTCTCTCTCAAAGCCTATTGTTGTAGAATTCTCCTTATTGGTGGTGATGGCTCTTTGAAGGGCAGGGTGGAGCTGGTGAGAGGCGAGAGATTCATTTCTTGGTCAGTCCCCCCTCTGGCATTCATCAAGGCTAGTACCTCTATGTGAATCCCACTTTGAGACTCAGTAAATGACAGTATTCTTCCAGTGTAGCACATCAAGTCAGCTTCCAGTTTTGAGAAAGATGGAAGAGGCCAACCTCACTTCAGGTTGCTGAAGGAAAAGACTCTGGGAGGACATGAAAAGAACAGGCAGACTCCATCATGTCCCTATTCCCACCTTGCCACTCTAGATACTTCAGAGTTTCCCCTTGGGTGAGATCTAGGACACTCCCATTTGATTGGGCTCAGTTATCTCCCTGCTAATGGGAGAGTGCCTTCATTTTGTATTGTCTGGTGTATATTTTCATATGTATACCTTCTCTGATTTACTTTGTTATGATTTGGATAAATGGGTTTCTTTGCTATTCTCTATATGTATTCATTGTGGAACCAGTATTAGGTGGGAAAGGGGTAAAATCTTGAAAATAGAACTTGGCGTCTTCCCTTACAGCCCCCAAATGACAAGGTAACCAAAAGTTGGATGGAACCAAATCATATTTCCTAGATGAACAATATTTAAGGGAGCAGAGAGATGCACTTCTAGGGTGATACCCCCTTCTCTCTGAAGAGAGCAGGGTAGTTTCTGGTCCCAACCTCCTGCCTCCCCTCCTGTCAGGAATGAAAGTCTCCCTTGGAGAAAGGTGTGGGGAAAAGAAGCTAGAAATGTCTCTTCTGCCTTCCTTTGAGCTACCCACAAGTACAATGCCTTTATCACACATGGGCTCTGTTGCATATTTGGGGTCCCCACCTCTATCATCTCTTCCATAAAAATAGTATTCTCATCAGAAAGTAATGTAACATTTCACATCTGCAGCATCTCCCTCTTCCCTTTTTAAAAAAAGAAGTTGTAATAGATTCTTGGTTTCATATACAATCTCCTATCTTTATATATGGAAATACTCATATTTGTTGGTTAATGTCACCTTCAGAATAATATGATTCAGAATAATATGACCATTTCTTTTAAAAAAGGAAGTTGTAATAGATTCCCAATTTAATATATAATCTTCTCTGATCTTTGTATATGGAAATACTAATATTTGTTGGTGAATGTCACGTTCAGAGTAATAAAAGTTAAAAAAAAATTTGTTCTGCTTTGTCATTCTCTTTGTATTGCCATTAAAATCTCCTATTCCTGCCATAGGTTCCTGATAATTACCCTGCTATTCAGTTATCTATCGACTTATTTATCAATTATTTAAAGTAATTAATAGCCTTATTTAATAACGCAGTTAATTATTTAATGCATCCAGAACCCTTAGTTCATGGCCTCTAGCTCCTCATTTCAGCTGGGTGGACTGGCCCTGTTGTGAACACATGATTGGCATTTCTCACTCCAGCCATGTGAGATAAGGTTCGGAGACAGCATTTATTTTAGACCTACACCCCGCAGGACGAAAGTCATCAGTATTCGGATCAAGAAGAAACGATTCTACTTGAGGACAAGGGCAAGAGCCAGCAGCCCTGGGCACCGCCGAAGCAGCAGAGTTCATGCACCACAGGGCGGCCGCCCCACAAGAAGCACCGCCTCCTCCGTCTCCAGGGCGGGGACGCCAAGTGTTGCTACCTGACGTCATCAGCGCGCGCCGAGGCCTTGGTCACCTCCAAGCTGCAGGAGCACGAGCCGGATGGACCGAAGGCCATGGGGACCTGGCCAAGGCTGCTGCTGCTGCTCCCCGCGGCCTCTCCCCGGGGCTGTGTCCGCCGCTCGGCGTGGCCGATGAGCATCCCGGCCTCGCCTTGGCGGCCGCGGGTCAGTAGAGGCACTGTGGGACGAGGGCGCGCTGGGGGACTAGACACTTTGTCTTTTACTTACCCAGAAGTCACCTAGTCCAGGCTTGTTGTCGTTCAGTCGTTTTCTGTTCATGTCCGACTCTCCGTGACCCCATTTGGAATTTCCTTGGCAAAGATACTGGAGTGGTTTGTCATTGCCTTCTCCGGCTCATTTTACAGGTGGGGAAACCGAGGCAAAGAGTTGCACAGGGTCACACAGCTAATGCGTGTCAGATTGAATTTAGGAAGATAAGTCTTCTTGACTCCAGACCCAGAGCTCTATCCACTTCGACACCTAGTGCCCCCTCCACCCATTTTGCTTTTAGTCCAAGCAGCCACTCGCATTTTACCAATGAGGAAACCGAAACCAGATGTAAAAGTGACTTGAGGCTGCTAGATGACACAGTGGATACACTAGGACTTGGATTCAGGTAGACATGACTTCAAATAAGACCTTAGCCACTCCTTTAGTTGTGTGACCTTTGGCTAGTCACTTAATTTCACTCTGCCTCAGTCTCCTCCTTTGTAAGATGGGTATAATAATAGCACCTACCTCCCAGGGTTGTTGTGGCTGTGCAAACCCCAAAGCACTCCGTAAATACTAACTCTAATTGTCCAGGATCCTAAGGGACAGAATCAGGAGTTAAACCCATGCCTTTTGCCTCCAACTTGACTTTGGCTTCTCCAGTCCTGTAGTACTGGGGAGTCTTTCTTCTCTACTATTGTTAACTGTTCCTCATGCTGAGGGACAGATGATGAACATGGGATATGGGAGGTAGAGTCGTCTGGATTAATTCCTTTTCTAGGCATCTCTCTCCCACTCAACTAGGACATGTGGTAATAGGAGACAGGAGAGTAGGTGGTCACAGACCATGCAGTTAGAATGGAATCTATGTATTAAATGAAACTTAATTGGTATTCAGAGGAGTTTCAAGAATAGGGAACAAACTGGAAGAGTTAAGACCCTTTAGAAACTTCTTCCCTCAGTTTTTCACAGATCTAGAGCTTGAAAAGACCTCAGAAGTCACCCAGTTCTTCCTCATTTTACAGGTGAAGAAACTGAGATTCATTGATGTCAGGAAACTTGTTTTGTACTATATTTGCTTGGGGGAGGTTGAAACTAGGCCCTCTCAACTCCAGAGCAAGCATTCTTTTCATTGTAACATAGTTTCCTTCTTTCTCCATTTAGTCACACTCTCCAGGGTGTCCTAAAAATCTTAGTGCAGTTTTAATTTATTAATGCTTAAAAGTAAAGTTTTAGTAGTAAAGTTTTAATAGTAAAAGTTTGATGCTTTAATAGCTTAAAACTGCACCAAGACTTTTGAGACACCTTCATATTGAGACATGTTTCATATTTTCTATCTCATATCATCCATTTGAGAATTTTCAAGTTCCATGATCATTGTCATCAGTTTTTACCAGTTTTTCCCTTAGGAGTTAATTATGGCTGACCACAGGCTGAGGTAGTCGACAAGAGCAAGATTGAATAAAAAAGAGAGTGTTTTTAATGATTGGCTGTCAGTAATTTTAACCTATGTTTATTTTTGCATACCAAGCACTTTAAACAATTGCTATAGATAAGCATGTTGATGATTTTATTCTAAATATATAATATATATGTGTGTGTTTTTTTTTTTAAAGTCATCTGGTGTTGACAGTGATGTCTTAAAAGACAGAAGAGCACAGATCATGGCTCGAGGACTTCCAAAACAAAAACCTATAAAAGGTGTTAAACAAGTCATCGTAGTGGCTTCTGGAAAGGGGGGTGTCGGAAAATCTACTACAGCAGGTATGTTAAAATTGCATATGGGATCTTTTTCTGATTTAAGAACATGTTAATTTTAGTATTTTACTGGTATCTACTGTGAAAATTATCATTTATTAATATTTATTGTCAACATTGAACAAGCATTAATCTTGAAAACAAGATGTAAAAATTTCAACACAAATAAATGTATTAAACTTACCATGAAAAAGGGATCATGTTAGGAGCTGGGAACACAAAGATGAAAAATTACATACATAATCCTTGGTCGAAGTGGGCTTAGAGGGTGCTTGAGAAATGTACAAATGAGAATTTGAAAACATCAGAGGAGAGATCCAGAAAAAGCACTCCAGCAGATCTGAAAAGAACACTTTCATCTGGGTGGGGATCAGGGCAAGGGTGACACTTGAGCCTAACCTTAAAAGAAGAGAGAGATTTTGATGAGGAAGGAGTGATTCTAGGCATTGAGAATGGCCCGCACAAATACACGTAGGTGAGAAATGACATGTTGAGGTGGGAGAACAGTTGCTAGTCGATTTTATCAAGAATGTAACATCTTGGTGAGGCACGTAGGTGCTGTAGGTGATAGAACATTGGACTTGGAATCAGAAAGATCTGAGTTTGAATCATGCCTCAAGACACTTATTAGTTGCTATATCTCCAGTGCTCAGCACAGTACCTGGCAAATAGTAGTACTTAATAAATGTCATTTGACTAATCAACTGACCTTGGGGATAGTACCCAACCTCCTCCAGCCTCAGTTTTTTCATTTGTAAAGTTGGGCTAATAATCTCACAGTTACCTCCAGAGTTGTGAAAAATCAAATTAAATAATATAGGTAAACACTTTGAAAACCTTATATTATTATAAGGTTTATAATTGATATATCATATTTAATATATAGTATATTATAAGAATTATAGCTAGCATTAATATGTCACTTTAAGGTTTACATAATACTTCATAAATATTACCTTATTTAATCCTCACAACATCCCTGGGAGTAGCTATTATTATCCCCATTTTACAGATGAGGAAGCTGCATCAGAGAGTGCTTAAGTGACTTTCATAAGGTCACATAGCTGAGTAAGTGTCTGAGGCAAGATTTGTACTCAGGACTTATTGACTCCAGGTTAAAGTGCTGTGCCACCTAGCTGCCTTTATTATAAATATTATTAATGTAGTATGTGTGAAGGAGGTGATGTGGAATAAGACTGTAGAGGTAAGTTGCAGCCAAATTGTAGACTTTAAATTCCTTGTCAAGGATTTGATTTTCTCCTGGAAACTGAAGGTTTTTCAGCAAGGAAGTCACATAGACACTTGCATAAGGAAGATGATCTTGGCATTTGTGTGAAGGCTAATTTGGAGAGGAGAGATTCTAGAGCATAGGAGACCTTCTTGAGGCTGTCAGAATAGTAAAGACCAGAGTTAAAAAGGCTCTGCCCTAGAGTAGGGGTTATTTGAGAAGAGAGGAGATTATAGATTTGAGAGATAATGGACAGAACTTGGCAGCTGAACAGATGTGGGAGGTGAGGGTGAAGGAAGAGTCAAAGATTACTTCTCTTTTTCTACAGGAAGCCTTTGACAACGTGTCTTAATTCTAGTGTCTTCCCTCTGTTTTATTTCCTGTTTGTTGTCCTGTGTGTACTTTGTACATATTTGTTTGCTTGTTGTCGCTCTCATTAGATTGTGATCTTCTTGAGGGCAGAGGTTGGCTTTTGTTTCTTTTTCTGTCCCCAGTGCTTTGCACATAGTAGATGTTTAGTAAATGTTTATTGACTAACTGACTTTGCAAGCCTTTGTGAGTAATACTACAGTGTGCCAATATTAGAATATTAGGAATAGAAAAATTGGGAAGAAAGGCAGGTTTTGGAGGGATGATGAGTTCATGTTGAGGTACCAGTGGAACATCCTTATGGATATGTCTAGCAGGCAGTTGAAGATGTGATAAACTCAGGAGAGAGTTTGGAGCTGGATATATAGATTATGGAGTTGTGTGTAGAGTATGCAGAGTGACAGTTGAACCCATGGGAGTAACTGAGATGTTTTGTAAAACAAAAAAAAGAGAAGGGGGGGTAGGTCAAGGATCATATCCTTAGGGAACTCTCACACTTAGAGAGTGTGAACCATCGAGGGACACTGAGGAGTGGTCAGACAGGAAAAGCAGAAGGGAACGTATCATAGTTACTAAGGGACAGAGATATGCTTAGGAAGAACAGCTGGTCAATAGTGAAAACTCTTAAGAAATACATATTTCTTATTTTAAAATTACATCTCAGTACAATTTAGAAAGTTATTAGGCAGTACATTGTTAATTTCTTATACCAGTGCCTGGTATACAATTGTCAAATCAAGTCAGCAGCCATTTATTAAGGGTCTGCTATGTGTCAGGTGCTGTGCTAATCTCTAGGATACAATGAAAAGGCAGTAGGCATTTAAGAAACATTTTTGAATTGAATTATTAAATGCATAATTCAGACACTAAATAATAATTGAATTGTTAAGTGAATGACAGGGCAGCTAGATGGCATAGTGGATAGAGTGCTGGGCCTGGAACCAGAAAGACTCATCTTCCTGAATTCAAATGTGGCCTCAGACACTTCCTGGTTGTGGGTCCCTGGGCAAGTCCCTTAATCCTGTTTGTCTCAGATTCTTCATCTGTAAAATGAGCCGGAGAAGGAAATAGCAAACCACTCCAGTATCGACGCCAAGAAAACTCCAAATGGAGTCATGAATGGTTGGACATGACTGAAAAGTGACTCAACAGCAAGTGAATGATAAATGCCATCAGAGTTCACAGGTAGGAAGGTAGCCTGGAGTAATTTGGGAGTTGGGTAAGGTTTCGCTGTTTCGAGAAAAGTGAGACAGGTAAAATGATAGTTTATGTAAAAAGTCTACAGTTACAAAAGTATAAGATGAGTTTTAGGGATGAAGAATAAACTGATTTGACTGGGATAAAGGTTTTAGGAATGTGAGCAGTTAGAAATATGTCTGGAAAGATGGGTTGGGACCATATTAATAAATGGCATGTTATTATTTATTATCATTTTTCCTGTCTTTGATTATAGTAAGAGTGTCTCCTAGTAGGTGCTTAATACTTTGTTGAATTGGATTGATTACTTTTAAGCCACCAATTCAGAACCATCTAATCTGCTTTTCAGCTAATGAAAATGTCAACATTCTTTTACTCCGCCATCTTGGCTCTGCCCCAGATTTCTCCATTCTTTACTTGAGAACTTTCTACCTTTGGAAACCCCAATAAGAGGAGAAGTAGGGGCAGGACTTGGAGGAGAACCAAGCCTGATAACGTTTACTGAGAAAAGGGTTTGTGGCTTCCCAGAGTTGAACTTTTCAGAAAATGAAAGGGGCATGTGGCTTTTGTCTTTCCATTCTTCAGGGATCTGTGATTTTATGAGTATGGCTATTTCTTCAGTCACAGAGCTCTCAATTCTTACCCCCTCCCTAGTTCAGAGGTTTTCTAAGCTTATCTGGATTGGTCTTTATACAGCAAATATACAATCTAGATTTTACCTTGTACCTAAACCTTTTGAACCTGGAAGTAACTGACAAAGACTTTGTGTTTCACAGATAAAATCTTTGAGAACTCAGGCCTAGCTCTATGCCTTGATTAGGCATTGGAGAAGGGCTTTAGTATAGATTCTTTTTCTATCAAGTCAGTTACTGGCAAACTTAGAACTTTTTAGTTTTTATTTCAATATGTAGTTTGTCCTCTATACCAGGAGATTGGTTCTTAATCTTTTTTTTGTGTTGTGGACTCTTGGCAGTCTGGTAAAGCTTGTGGACCCTGTCTTAGAATGATATGTAGGATACAAAGGAAACCAATTATATTGAAGTAGTTATCAACATATGTAAAAAAAAAGTTCATAGACCTCAAGTTTTCATTAGTGAATTCAATAAATGTTTTTTTTGTATATATTGTGTATTTACTTTTATCTCTTTATATTGTGTATTCTCAGTAGAGATATGAACTCTTTGAATGAAGAGGCAGTTTTCATGTTTGTCTTTGTATACTTAGCACCAACACGGTGTTTGGTAAAGTTTGAGCATTCAAGAAATACTTGTTGAATTGAATTTCCAACTTCAGGTATTTTTTTTCTTTCTTCTGCTAGCCTTCACATTAAACTTTTTTTTTTCCTCCAAAATGCTTCCAAAACTTGTGCTCAGTATTTGGACCACAAAGGAGTAAAGAAATTGTAGCTTTCTATGGCAAGTCGAAGCTTATTGCTTTCAAAAAGAGCAATAGAATAAGAAGGAAGGGATGCGATCAATGAGCTGAAGGGAGGGTGAAAGGAGATTTATGGGAAAAGCTAGAGGGTTAAGGCAGACCATCCATTCTGTGAGTTATAAGATGGTATCTTAAGAGTTTAGCACTCCTTCTAAGAAACATAAAGGTGTTTGTTATTAGTAGATAATTATGTATTTTTTTGAAGTTTAGGATGAGGTAGCTTTTGACATCTGCCTAATGCTTGCTTTCCCTTCCCTAATTCTGGTACCATGAACCCTGAATCATATCAGCCCTGCCATTATTCCTAGATGGAATGTCTTTATCTGCTTTCCCAGGGCTTCACTCACCATCTCTGTAACTTTCCAGCCTAAGTGTCCCCTTTATGAAATCGAACCCATTATAATGTAGTAAGATCCTTGAGGACAGAGACTGTTTTTATTTAATTTTAAAATTTTTTGTATTTATGTCTTCAGCAGTTAACACATTGCTTGGCACATAGTAAGTGCTTAATAAATGCTTTTTCATCAAACTAGTTAATTAATTCATCAAACCAGTCAATCAATTCATCAAAGTCAGTCAATTAATATTCTTTTCCCCAAGCTTCATGATTTTAATTTGCATTAGATGGGAAGGACTTTTTTGAGATGTGAAAATTTTACCTTATGATAAACTATTGTAGTGTTAGCATGTGTTTACATTGCTCTTCATTTTTCTACATAACTTATGGACTTGGTAACAGCTTTGTGTGGGAGTGTGGAACTTTTTGTCTAGCTTTTTGAACTATAGTAGCAATAGTTCCATTCCGTTATTTATACACAGTTCTTTTAAAATTATATTCTGGACTTTTGAATCTGAGTTGGAAGGGACTTTAGACGCTTTCAGTTTCAAACTCATTGCAGAGTGGCCTCTACAACAACCTTGATATCTGTGGCTGTCCAGCTTTCAGTTTTGGACATGTCCATTGAACTACATAGAAATCTAATTCTGCTTTCGTTTGGCCACCATTCAGATATTTAAAGATAGTTATCATATTCTCACATAGGTATTTTCTTTTCTAGGCAAAGATCCCCTGGTTTCTTCAACTATACTCCAAATGACATGGTCTCTAAATGTTGTATGTGTTTCCTGGATTTACTCTGTCAGCATCTCTTAAATGCAGTGCTAGGAACTAAGCATAATATTCCAGATGTGGTCGGATTAGTCAGACTACAGTGAGGCTGTCTTTTTTTTCATGATACTGTAGATATTAGCACAGCCTAAGATTGCATAGAAAGTAGCTAAATTAAAGGTTGGCTCACACTGATCTTGAGGTCACTTCTCTTTCTTTTTCATATGTTGCTCCTAAGTCAGAGTTTCACCCATCTTTTTCTTTCTTGCATATTTATCCCTGTGAGAAGCAGTATAACATAGTGGACGGGTATCCAGCCAGGAAAACTTGGATTCAAACCCTGTTTTTGACACATACTGGCTGTGTGATCTCAGTCCTCCAGGAGCTGTGGCTATAGTCACTCAGACTGTAAGTTACAGAGACTGCTGATCTACATTAGTAGAGGGAGTGAAGCTCCTTGTACCGGTGTATTTGGGGGCCTACTCCCTATCGTTATCTGAGTTCAATTTTATCTTGTTCGTTTTAACCTCTCAGGTGATTTTTTGGAAACCTTATTCTTTTTTTTTATCACCATTCCAGCTTTTGTGTCATCTCCAAGGTTGATAGGTGTGCCACTTATATCTTCAACTGGTAATAAATAGATTTAACTGGGAAAGAATAACCCTTTAGTGTATCATTGAAATTCTTCTCCAAACTGACTTGATGGATTATTAACCAATATCCTTTGTTTTTAGTTGTTCAACTAGCTGTGAATCAACCTAATTGTAATAACACCCAGTGCATGGCTCTTCCATATAAGAAGTTTTGTCAGATGCCTTGATGAAATCAAAATATGCTATAGTATATCTGGCAGATACCTGACCTACCCCTGAAATAGTAATTGAGGTTTGTAGGGCATAACATATTCTTAGCAAATCTCATCATAGCCCCCATTACTTCCATTTTTAAGTGCTCCTTAACTATCTGTTTAGTAATTTGTCCTACAATTTTCCTGGGCATCTTTTAAAATTCATAGGTCTGTGCCTTCTGAAACCTTTCTCTTTATTTTGAAAATTGACATATTTGTTTCCAGTGTTCCTATACAGTGGTCTGTCCTCCAGGGTTGCAATTTCTTATATATTTTCTGATATCTACTGTGTATGAATTTGGAGACTTGAACTCATTTGAAGTAGCCAGGTGTTACCTTGCTATCTCTTTGCTTACCTTGGCCTTCAATTCACTGTATGTGTGTATATATATATATATATATGTACATATATATATATATATATATATAATCAGATCAGGGGTTCTTAACATTTAGTGTGTCATGGACTTCTTTGACAGTTTGGTAAAGCTTATGGACTCCTCAGAATGTTTTTAAATACTTAAAATAAAATACATAGAATTTCAAAGGAAACCAAATATGTTGAAATAGTTATCAAAATAATAAAATGAAAACAAAAACAGGTCCATAGACCTCAGGTTAAGAACTCCTATCCTAGATAGAGAAAAAATGTAAATGATTCGACTTTCTTTTTGTCTCTTAACATTAAAATATTTGATCTTTTCACTTGGCTTGGTTCTTCCTCAATAAATGCTTATTAAATGCTTACCACTTTTAAGGATCTTTGCTAGGCAGTAGGACTTTTTTTTCTTTTGCGGGGGAAGGCAAGGCAGTTGGGGTTAAGTGACTTGCCCAAGGTCACACAGCTAGTTAAGTGTCAAGTGTCTGAGGCTGGATTTGAATTCAGGTTCTCCTGACTTCAGGGCTAGTGCTGTATTCACTGTACCGCCTAGCTCCCCTGCAATAGGACTTTGAAGATGAAAAATATCTTAGTCATTTTTCTGAAGAAGCTTATGGTTAAGTCTTACTGAGAATTTAATGATAATAATAACAAATGTGTATATATATATACATATATACACATATTTTGTGCTCACTTCTTTAAGGTTTACAAATATCTTTACGTTTGTCATCTCATTTAATTTTCATAACAACCCTGAGAGATAGGTCCTATTGTTATAATCATTTTGTAGGTGAGGAAACTGAGGCACAGAGATGTTATGAATTGCCCAGTGTCTCACAGCTAGTGAATGACTGAGGTAGAATTTGAACTGAAGTCTTCCTGACTTGAAGTCTAGTATATACACAGATAAGTACATATACAGATAATACCTTCTAAGGGGTAATGCAACAAAAGAGAAACTGGGATAGTACTCTAGGGAAATTTGAGGAGGGAGAATAAACTTTCAGGGAGAATCAGGAAAGTACACACAGGTAGTGGCACCCGATCTGAGCTTTGAAAGAAGATAAGATGCTAGATGGTACAGTGCTTAGAGTACCAGGCTTGGAGTCAGGAAGACTTGACTTCCTGAGTTCAGATTTAGTGTCAGATGCTTACTATGTGACCCTGGGCAAGTCACTTAACCCTGTTTGTCTCACTTTCCTTATCTCTAAAATGAGCTGGAGAAGGAAATGGCAAAGCACTTTGGTATCTTTGCCAAGAAAATCCCAGATGGGGTCAAGAAGAGTCAGACACGACTGAAAAATGAGTCAACAGCAAGATTTTGAAAGTGACACATGAGGAGGAGTGTTTTAGCTATGTCTCAGGGCCTGTAGGAATGCAGAGAATGTTAACAACTGAAGATAACTCAGTAGCTACGATTTCTAGATACTAAAGCCTTAGAAGTTGGTAGTTACTCTGGTAATAATGCATTTTTCCATGTTTGTATATTTCTTGTTCACTCTTCCTCAGAATGTCACCTTCATGCCTTGATTGGAATACAATAGTTTCTTTAGATGTAGAAGAATTCTGAGGTTGGATGGACAAGGATATAGGTCTGTTTCTTTATTACTTTCCCCTTTGTTACAAGAGGTCCCCAGAACTCACAAACATGTGTTCCCAGAGTTAATTTGTAAGTTGGCTGCTTGGAATGCTAACACATTTTTCCTGTTGTGCATAGCAGTTAGATACCTGTGCTATCTCCCAAATTTTAGCCCATAAATGACAGAAATGGCCCGTTGCCTCTGATGACATTGTGTCTATGGAAGGCAATGACCTAATGAGCAATTAGAACGTTTTTCCTATATTAGGCACAGAAGCTAAAAGGAAATGTGGCATTGCTGGAGTCATACAGAATCCCATTCCTTGCTGCTAAATAAGCTACTATCTACCCAGTGTGAAGTGATAAGAGAAGCCATAGGCTTCCATGTCGGGAGAGATTTGTCCCTGTCTTTGAGGAGGGTCAGTGAGGGGATGGATAATGAGATAGGACAGTCAGATGATTAATTTTTAGTCTGGGGATCAGGAGGGAGGAATCTAGGCCAACTATTCATAGAAAAAGGTCGTCATAAATGAGACATTTATAATTTTCAGAGTACCTAGAGTTCATATTAAAAAATCGATAGGATTATGGCCATTGATAATCAAGTGTGATGTAGGCACTTTTCTCACAATGATAAGCAGTGAGCTCCTGGAAAGCATTCACATTAAGTTCTCTATTTTAAAAAAGTCTGATAACTTTTTCAAGAGAAATGTTCAATTCAAATTTCAGGAGAAATTTCTTTTGCTAGGTTGAATACCTTATTTAAAATTTCAAAATTGGGTAAAGTCGTATGATGGTTATATTTGAAAATCACCATTTACTGCTATTTTCCATGCTATTTTCCAATCCCAGTGATTTAAAAAAGCAAAGGGAGATGTATTTAAATTACTCCTACTTTGGTTATCACATTATAAGCATTTGAATATAAAAATGTCTCAAAAAGTATAAGAAAATATTAATGAAATTTCTTTTTTTTTTTCCTTTCAGTGAATCTTGCACTTGCTTTGGGAGCAAATGATTCGGTATGTAGGAAAATAAATGGGAATGCCATTAAATTTTTGGAAAATTGAAAGAAGTCAGAGTTAATGAGTATACTAATGTTTTTTATGTATGGTGCAAGTAACTGAAAAATGTTCTCATTTTTAAGAAACAATAATATAGTACTGGCTTGAATTTATATATTGTTTTAAGGTTTGTAAATCTATTCATATGTTATCACGTTTCATTTTCACAACAACCCTGTGAGAGAGGTGCTATTATATCTTCATTTTACAGATGAGAAAATGGGGGCCAAGAGAAGTTAAGTGACTTGCCAAGGGTCACACAACTAATAAGTGTCTGAGGCTAAATTTGAACTCAGGTCTTCTTGACTCTAGGCCCAGTGCTTTATCCATTGTGCCACCTAGCTTCTTCTAGCATAAGGAGTAGCATGTTGTTTAAAGAGTAGCATTCTTTATTGGTTGGTTCCCATCGCCAACCCTTACCTTGTGTAGTTTTAATTTCCTAGATCTTTTGGCTTGGCTCAATGCTGACATAACTCATCTTTGGGAGTTATAGATGGAAATAGTAAAACTTTTTAGCCTTCCCCACAAGAGGTCATCTGAGTCATCCCATATAGGGATGGGGAATCCATTTCTTCCCAAGGTAGCTCAATCCACTTTTGGATAGTTTTCATTGTTAGTATTTTCCCCCCTTGTATTAAACCTTTTCAATTTCTTTTTAGTTTCTACCTATTGATTCTTATTCTACCCTTTAGGGACAGGCACATCAAGTCTAACCTTCTTCCATATTATAAGCCTTCCAATATTTGATGACCACTTTTATGTCCCTTTTATATAAGGGTTCTTAACCTTTTTTGTGTGTCATTGAGCCCTTTGGCAGTCTGGTGAAACTGGACCCCTGCTTAAAATGTTTTAAAATAATTATTTATTTTAATTATTTAATTTCATTCAATTTATTTCAGTTATTTAAAAATTGAAGGAAATGTTAAATTTTGCTTAGAGATTAGTGGAAATAAGAATTTAATTGTTTTTCCACCTAAGTTCATTGATCCCCTGAAATCTAAGAACTTTTGCCCTAATACTTCTCTTTTCTGGACTAGAATAATCCCAGTTCTTTCTGCTGATTTTCTCATCTGTCAGGATCCTGGGGCTTCTCAGTGTCCTGGTTGCCCTACTCTGAACTCTCTCCAACTTATCACTGTCTTTCCTAAAATATGGTACCTAGGACTGTGAATTCAGTATTTCAGCTGTGGTCTAACTAGGGTATGAGTACAGTAGGGAACTAACTCCCTAATCCTCAAAACTGTGCCTTTCCCAACATAGCTTAGGTTTTTTCTTTTTAGTTTCCACATTTTATGGTTGACTTATTGAGCTTGCCTTCAGTCCACTAGAATCTCCCAGTGTTTTTCGGTTGAACTGCTTTCTAGCTAACTCCTACCTCTATCTTGTATTTGTGAAATTGTTTTTTTTTTTAACCCAAGTGAGAAATTTAATATTTATCCTTGTTATATTTAATCTTAGTAGATTTAGTCTACCAATTCATTCCTGTTGGGAACTTTTTGGATTCTGATTCTTCATCCTTCCTTTTAACTCTCTCTTAGTTTTTTATCCCTCAGACCTGGTAGAGGAAGTCTTTGTGTTAAGCAGAGTGGAAACAGGGAGAGATGGGAAAAAGAAAAACAATATTAGGCCAAGGGAGATTTACTGTGACAGTGAATTATAAAGCTGACTTTCTTTTGTGGCATCTAAATTGTCTACAGTTATAAATTATACTTATATGATGCTTTGTAGAACATTATGGTATAGTTAGGTGCTTGCCAGACTTGGAGTCAGGACACATGTTTGTATTCTGTCTCTGATATGTAATTTAGCTGGGTGACCTTGGGCAAGTAATTTTATCTGAGTTTCTGTCTCCTTATCTATTAAATGGAAGAAAATATATGTATGTTACCTAGGTTAGGGTTATAGAGAAGGTACTTTATAAACACATACTTTTGTATAAAAGTGAGTTTATGAAGTGCTTTCACATACACAATCTCATTAGATCTTTATTTCTACTCTTCTATAAACAGGACAAGTTTTAACCCTCTCCTCCCCATAATAACAGATAAAGAAACCAAGGACTGTAGATATTAAATGACTGGCCTCGGCCATATAACTGATAGATTATGGAGCCAGGAATTGAATTCAGGTCTTCTAATTCAGGTTTCCTCTTGCCCTTCCCACCCCCAATCCCACCCCTAAGAAGAAAGGTTTTATTTTAAGAGGGGTACCAAGTAGGAAAGAGTTTTTGAAATCCAAAGTCATCAGTTGTCTACTCATTATGGAAATCAGCATCTTAAATCAAGAGCCTTGAGTCTGGAACATCTTCCCAACTAGAGATGAAGTTACAAGCAGGAAATAATTCTTTTTGGTGAAAATGATGTTCATTTCATTTCACTAACCTTAATATGTCAGATGTTATCTACCAGGTGGGGATCACTGTCTGTCTGGTCTATTGTCTTGAGAGCATTGTTGACCAGAGGACAGATTTTTTTTTTTTGTACAGTATTTGAAAGGTGTCTATCCAGTTTGTGAAGGATATTTTTCACACTGGTTGGGATATTATCGCTGAGAACCATGGTGTTTAAACTGTTAGGCTCACTTGATGTAGAACCCAAGAACCAGGTGGATATCCTTTTTGTTTTTTTCTACTTTGACTTTGGCTATGATTGTCATATCTGTGGAGCTGAATTATGTTAGTAATGTGTTCTTTTAATTCAGTATTGAACTTGAGTGGGATTTTTGCAAAGAGCCTAGGTTTATCTTTAGGTATCTGAATTCTACTTTGGTGAAGATCAGCATTGGTAATACTGATTTTAGGGAATTCCTCTAGAGTTAATTCTGCTGGCCCAGTCATATTTACATTGAATGGAACATATGATTGAGTGGAATACATGAATATACACTACATTTTTCAGAGGGTAAAAGAGGCAGGTATTCTGAAGGGTCATGACAATATTTTGTTCCATAAGTTGCTTGTGAAGATCTTTTTAAAGTCTTTGGTAAGTTCAGCATGGCCTGCAGTGAGTTTGAGCACGAGGCCCCACATCTGAAGCATTTTCATTCCTTGTACACAGACAGAAAGGGACCAGGCAAACATGATGGACATGAGAAAGGACTGGACTGGATGCTGAAGGCTCCTAAGTGAGAGGCTAACTAGATGCATGATTGCATCTAGTTAGTAAATCAGGCTCTGTTTATTTTCCTTCTTTTAAAATCCTCCTCCAGTGGTGAAGGCTAAATTCAGAGGGTACATTGGTTAACATACCCAGTAAAGGACATTGACAAGGTTTAGTTGCTTAAAAACAGAGAGGGGTAGTCGTTGTTTGGTCAGTCTTATCATGCTTTTCCACCAAAAATGTTTTGAATATTGGCAGCATCATTTCATTAAGTGTATTGTTTCCAAAGCACACGACTTTGAAGTACAACATTCATTTGGACTTATAAGTTCTTGTATATTTATTAAAAATCACTCATTACATTATTATCATAGCTAGGTAGTGCAGTGCAGAGAACACTGTGCTTGGAGTCAAGAAAGTTCTGAGTTCAAATTCAGCCTCACACACTTACTGACTGTGTGACCCTGAGCAAGTCACTTAACCTATTTGCCTCAGTTTCCTTATCTGTGAAATGGGGATAATAATAGCACCTCTCTTCCAGGGTTGTTGTGAGTATCAGTTGAGATAATAATTGTAAAGTGCTTAACATAGTGCCTAGTAACATAATACATAGTATAAAGTGTTACTATTAGTTTTATTATTATTATTGTTTGTCTGAATCTGTGATTTCAGTACTGTAAGAAAATCCCTGTGATCAGCCACTGTTCTGCCAATCAGAAGGTTAGATTGTTGCTGAGAGATTTGGAGAAGTTTAAGTAACTTTTGTCCAGGTCACAACCAGTATAGGGTGACCTGTACCCTAACTCCCTGACTCTGAGGCTAGCTCTTTATCCATTGCACCACACTTTCTCAGTCATGTGTCATTTTAGAAAACTTGCTGAGTTTGTGATGTCTTTACACTAGGAATGCTGGGTGGAAAGTCTCCACTGGTACATTTTCATCTCTCTTATCTTGTGTGATTCCCATCCTTGTCTGTTTGTAAATCATCCATAGAAGAAACACTCAGCATGTTGGATACCTTCATTCCGTTCTTTTACTTTCTCGAGAATACCAGCATAGCAGTTGGACTGTGTCTCTGTTGTCTCTTACTCTAGACCAGCCCTGTCTTCTTTACTGGTCTAACAAAAGATCAGAGATCACAGGCTCTCTATGTACTGTGCCACCTAGCTGCCTGGTTTACTGTATTGTTCTGATGAACTGATTTAATACATTTTAGAAAGCTTTAGAATTATGAAACTTCTAATTGATTTAATGTAGTGATAGTTGTAATTTTTGTAAAAAGTTGGGAATCAGGCTTTTGGGTCATGTATTTCAGAGCTGTAAAGGACCTTAGCAGTTGTCAGATCCATCCTTGATTTGAAGATGAGGTTCAGAGAGATTCTATGTCCTGCCCCAGGTCACACAGGATTCAAGCCCAGGTCTTTCTGTACCTGGCTTCAAATCCGGTTACTACTTCATCACATTTAATTCACATGTCTTTAATGATATTTTCCATTCTGATATCTGACAATAAAGCTCTGTGATCCTGGGCATGTCACTTAAGCTTTGTCTTCCTCAGTTTGCTTATCTGTAAAATGGGGATAATAATGGTTTTTGTGAGGCTAACATGAGATACTATTTGTGAAGTCCTTTGCAGACCTTTGAGTGCTATTTAAATGCTGGCCATTATTATAATCATCATTATTAATTCATGCATATAAGTCATTGTTGGCAATATGCTACAGCCTGCCCACTCCCACTATATATGTCTTCTCATTGCCCTTTTGGTTCTCTGCAGTTTTGGTTCTTCCAGAATCATTGTGTCACATGACTCATAGCCATTTAGCATCATTGGGGAGATATTGGTGTTAAAAGATGGGCACTTGCTGTAGCAAGCAGCTTGAGACTTTTGCAAGTGTTACAGAAGATGATGTCTATTACAAGATGAATGGTTTTACCCGCAGTGATCTGTGAAGTTACCAAAACACCGAACAACTCTGAGCCTTATGCTTCTACTTATTTCTTATGGTGGTGGAATGTGGAAGATGGCCCTAGTTCTTAGACTGTTTACTAAAAAACCATAAGGGATGCTTTGTCTTCTCAGAGATCTCTGAAAAATTTCCCAAAAGAAGGTCCTCTGAATTCCATGACCCTCATTCAGGATCAGCTTTGGATTTATTTCAATAAAAAGAAGGAAGGAAATAAGGAGAAATAAGATTATTTTTTATAGTAAACTATAATACCATATCCTATGAAATAGTATTTTCTGTGATTTTATGATCCCATTTGGGGTATTCTTGGCAAAGAAATTAAAATGGTTTGCCATTTCCTTCTCCAGCTCATTTTTCAATTGAGGAAAGTGAAGCAAGCAGGGTTAAGTGACTTGCCCAGGATCACACAGTATTAAATGTCTGAGGCCAGATTTGAACTCAGATGTCCTCAATTCCAGACCTGGCTCTCTATCCACTGTGCCACCTAGCTGTCCTGTTTACTATATTGTTCTGCTTAACTGATTTATATACATTTTAGAAAGCTTTAGAATTATGTAATTTCTATTTGATTTAATATACTGATAGTTGTAAATTTCATAAAAAGCTAGGTATCAGGCTCTTGTTCAGGAGTATAACTCCATTATACCATTGTTTTATTGGAAAAGTAAAATTATGAACTCTTACATGAAACATATGTGATTTGCCTATGAAAGAGCAGGGCCAATTATACAAGTTAAGAAAAATTACATCTTTATTTTATATATAATATTATATATTTATTTTGCCTTTTCCTATAGAATGTAAATTGTTTGAGAAAAGGGGATATTTCATTTTTTTCTTTGTATCCCCAGCATCTAATCATTTTTCAGATACATGATAGGTTCTTAATGCTCGTTAATCGGTTGAAATGAAGTTTGACTGAATCTTACACGAGTCTATATATTTTTATGTGTGTACTTCAAAGCTTTTGTTTTATTAATAATAAAGAAGATTGTCCTAGCAATTTTTCTTCCATTACTTTTTACTTACCTGCAATTAATGTTCTAAGTCTTCAACTCCTGGAGAGTAGAGCAGAAAGAGAAGGAATACCATGGCCAAGTAGAGGGGAATGGCCAGGTCCACCTTTGTTCATTGTTGCCATACCTGAAGTTCTCAGGCCAGACTTTAGAGAGCCCTATGGTCAGGGGACAATCAAGAAACAGGCCAAAACATGTACATTCTTTGTTTCTTGGTAGGTACGTTTCTGTTTTTGGGCATTGGAGTTTAGTATAGCACTAGCTTCCCCTGTTGCTTCTAGGCGCTTTCTTGTGTCATGGATCCCTTTGGCAGTCTTGTGAAGCCTATGGCCCTTTTCTCAATAACATTTTTAAATGCATAAAACAAATACATAGGATTACAAAAGAATTCAATTATATTGGAATATAGGTATCAACATATTAAAAAACAAGTTCATGGAACCACTGTTCTAGGGGTATGAGTAACATTCAAATCACATGATCTCTGTTAAGACTATTTTGTACTGTATCAGGCTCTGTTGAGAGCTACATTACATGCAGAGAATTTATTTCCTGTCCTTTATTTTATAATCTAGTATAGACAAATGACTCTCTTCTTATTTTGGTCAGGAGTTATGATTTCATTGATGTAGAGAACCTGCTTTTGGAAACTCCCTTCTAAGACCACATTGGTGATTCTAATACTTCTGGCATTAGAGGGTTCTTGGGGTATATTGAGAAGTTAAATGATTTTCCCATGGTTACTTAGCCATTATGTGTCAGAGTCAGGACCAGAACCTGTCTTTCTGATTCCCAGACTGGCTTTCTATCTCTATGCCTGGCTGCTTCTCAACAAATGGATTTTGTGATGTAATATATGAAGAATTAAAGTCCTGAAATATGTGCATAGTGAAATTTGCCTAAGGGGAATCAGCTGTTACACATAAATAGTCTCTTTTTTAAAACTTCTTTCAAATACAGTTTTCCTAAGAGTTTAAAAATTCATCCTTGTAGGCAGGTGTCCTCTGGGCTTTTTCTTTTCTTTGTCTTGATTCCCTTTCATTTGATGATATCATTTACTCCCACATCTTCAACTATTGCTTCTGTGCTGATAAATCCTAAATCTGTATCTCTATTCCCCATCTTTCTGTCCTACATTTGTAGCTATCTTCTGCACGTCACTACTGGAATAACCTGCTGGTACCTCAGAATTAAGGCATGTTTTGGGAGGAGGAAGTCCAGACCTATGATTTCATCAGTGTGGGGGTACTCCCACGGTAGAAAATTTCCTCTGCTGATATACCGTGTTTCCCCAATAATAAGACCTATCCCGAAAATAAGCCCTCCCCTTACTGTGTAAGATTCCTCTAAAATAAGCCCTCCCCCGAAAATAAACCCTATTGAGATTGCTACTGTAGTGAAGGCGATCCCCTGCGCTACACGCTGCAGCAGTGAGCGCGTCATCCTGTTCTTCCCCAGTGATTTGCTTATTGAATAAAGGTACATTTTTTTGTTCACATTTACCTGTTTATTAAAATTGCTGTCAATGTTCATTAAAATAAGCCCTCCCCTGAAAATAAGCCCTCTGGTGTTTTTCTGTCCAAAAAAAAATAATAAGGCAGTGTCTTATTATCGGGGAAAGGTATGTGGTCACCTCATCTAAGAGCTGTCTAGGGATACTTAGAACTGAAGTCACTTGCCACACAACCAGTGTCAGAAGAACCAGTCTTTTTGATTTCACGGCCTTCCCTGCATCTAACGATTATTTTAGTAAAACCAAATTCTCGTCTTTTTTCTTTTCCCTATACTCTGAAACACAAGTATAGTCTCTGTTCTTGTACTCAAAGACAGAAAAGGAATATGTATTATCTATAGAAAAGCTTATATCTGGAGATAGTTTTCCTCCTTCATTTTTTGCCTTAAGATAATTTCATTGTTTTCATCATCACATAATGAAAGCTAAGTTTTTTTCTTCTTCCAGATTTTGTTTCTACACAAATGGAAATGGGCAGTTCTGTAGCAAAATATTTTTGGATTGTTTTAAGTGTTCTAACTCCTAAAATAAGGAGAACCTAAGAATTTTTATCTCAATATGTTGGTGTTTCCTACGTTGAAAGGTTCTGGTAAAGGCAAACATGGGAGATCCTATATATAGGTATACCCTACATGAGGTTGTCTCAAAACATTATTTCAGTCAACAACTATTTATCAAGTGCCAGCTATCAGGCACTGTGTTAGGTGCTGGAGACACAGAGACAAAAATGAAACAGTGCCTGTCCTCAAGGAACTTACATTCTTTAGAGGATGATCACCTACACCTACACACATGAAATGAATATACAAGATAATTGGAGAGGGAGGAAAGTGCTAGCAGCTGAGCAGCTGGAGGAACACAAGAAAGACTCATGTAGAAGGTGGCTCTTGATTTTCGGAAGGAAAGTAGGCATTCTAAGAGGCAGAGGTTAGGAGGAAGTACATCCTGCAAAGAGGGGACAGCCAGTTCAAAGGCATAGGGTTGTGAAGGAACATGATATATGAGGAATGTACAGAATGAACAGGATGTATGAAGAACAGTAAGAAGGGACAATGAGTGTATGAAAGGAAGCAATCTATAAAAAAGCTGGAAATGTATGGAAAATATCTTGTGAAGGGCTTTAAATGCCAAAAGAGGAGTTTATGTTTGATCCTAGAGGGGATATAGTTGGGAAAGGACAGAGGAAGCCCAGTGTCTTCATTGTACAGATGCAGAAATAGGGAGCTACTGGAGTGTGATTAGGAGAGAGGGACAGGTCAGACTTGTGTTTTAGGAAAGTCACTTTGGGAGCTTTTTATTTGGGAGGGGAGAGACTTTAGGTAGAAAGAGCAATTATGAGGCTATCGAAATAGTCTAGCTAAAGGATAATGAGGTGGTTGTGTGAGTGGAGAGAAGACTGATAAGAGAGCTGTGGAGTTAAAAGTAAGATTTGGCGACTGATTGAATATATGGCATTAGTAGGAGTGAAGAATTGAGGATAACACTGAAGTTTAAAACCTGCATGATGGAAAAGTTGAAATATCAGTAGAATGGGTTTGAGAGGTACCAATTATAATCGTTTTTAAAAAAGCATATTGAGTTTGAGATGCTTATGGAATATTGAGTTCAAAATGTCTAATAGGAAATTGGTAGTTTGGGACTGCATCTCAAGAGAAAGACTAGAGCTGGAAATACAGATCTGTTAAGTTGTCAGTAGGATGAACTGATGAGGTCATCTAAAGAGTAATGAGTGAAGAAGATGTAGGACAGAACCTTGGGGTGCAGCTAGAATTGGTGGGGGAACATTATGGATAATGATCTAGCTTTGGAATCCTAAATTCAGGAGAACATAGGGAGAAATCTAGTTAGGAGAGTATCCTAACATCATTAATACTTGACATTATAATGTAATTTCACTGTAAAGTAATAAAATCCTTTTGTAACATTCTTTGGCCAATAAACCCATATAACTACATTGTTCCTACGACACTAATTGCCCCACGTAATTTTTAATGCTTCACTTAAAAGTGTTTTTGCAGAGCAGGTATGGTTATACTACCATTTAATAACACTTTAAATATTATTAACTAAAACAACACCTCACACATTATTGGAATTAGGGTGGTGGTTATGTAAATTTGAACATGACAGTTTAAATCATGTTCTCCAGAATAACTGCATACAGAAAAAGCCTCTACCAAGATAGCTTACAAGTTCTTGTTCATCCTTTGTTCTTGAAGAGGACCAATGACATCATGAGAGTGATGTCTTGCCCACGAATTGGATTTAAAGTGAGGTAGAGCGGTGCAAAGTCATCAGCCTCACTCTCTCTTCCATAGTTATCAAAGTCCTATGGCAACACAAAGGTCAAGACTACTGGCGATGGCCCAGATGAAGTGGGTGACCTTGGCCTTAGCTTACAAGTTCTTCCTTCTAACACCATTGTTTTTAAAAGGATACCCAGTGTATTAAGGTAATTTTCTTAATGTTCTTATTTTGTTCACAAGTATATATTTCTTTTGAAAATAAATATTTTGTCTTCATATATGGTAGAGTATTGACACATCATTTGTATTTTAAGTGTGAGTGACCTATAAAATTTGATTTGATATGGGCAAAGATAGTAGGGATAGGAAAGAACAAAGAAGCAAAGTTGTTAATTTTATTTGTTTTTATCTTCTAAGGTAGTTTTTGCTAAGTAAATCAGAATATTTTTGCTTTTAACAACTTTCACAAGTCTTGAGTAGAGGTCACTAGAGACTAATACTTTAATATCTGAAGGCAGTATTCAAAGCAGAAGGTTTTACTTAAGTGATTTGGACATAGGGTCTGAAGCTCTGGATACAAGGAAGGAAAGAAGGAAACATTTATTAAGCAGCTGCAATGTGCCAGGCCCTGTGCTAATTGCTGGGGATACAAAGAAAAAAAAAAAGATAGCCCCTCCCTCAAGGAGTTCACAGTCTAGTGGAGGAAGATAACATATAAAAAAAATCTGAAAAACTGGGGGGAAGACAAAGGGCAGGAGGGTACCCCATAGGAGAAGTATGATGAAGTCCTGCAGGTGGATAGGAAATGATGATATGGCTGCCCTGGGCCCCCTCCTTAAGTGGAGACTTGGAGAAGTTCTTCAGCGACCACCTTCCACCCTCTTCAGTCAGAGCCATAGAAATGACCCGAAGCCACTGAACTTTTCTGAACCTTGGTGTCCTCAGCCATAAAACGGGGATGACAATACCTATGCTGCCCATCTCACAGAATTATTCTGAGAATCACACCTGGATGAATCGATTCTTCTTTTCATGACTACCGTATTGTTTTTGTTATGTAAGTAGTCATCTAGTTGTAACAAAATGAGGATAAATAGGAAGTATTTTAGGCACTTTTCCAGAGAGTAAGAAATAGTAGAGCTAGTTTTTTTCTTTTAAAATGTGGTAAGCACTCAGGGAGTTTTATTAATATTTCATCAAATTCATTAGTATAATTTAGTAATGGCTTGAATGAGTTAAATACCTTGAAAAAAACATCTCAATGAATGGTCAGGGAGTAGTTTATGTTCTGGAATAATCAGGCTTAGTAGCCTTTAAAGTGCAATTTCCTGTTGTTAGTTCAACATCTGTGTTTTAATTATTTTAAAAAACCAAACAAGAGAAACAAAAATAATGTATTAAAATTATACCCATACACTATAAAATTTTATGAAAAAGGAAATGTGTTAGACTTTAAAGCCTCCATTTGAAAAGATAAAAAACTGTAAGAATAAAGTTGGTATGTGAACGGTATTGTGTGTAACATTTAAAAGGGAACATTTTTTGGACTAAAATATTTCACATCGCTGCTTTAATTCTGGTTTGCTAGTTTCTTGTAGGGAACACGTGAGAGCTGTTCTTTTCTGGCAGTTGTACTGTGTGAAAGGGCTAAAGGTCATTGCTGCTGAGCAGAAAGGGGTCATGGGGGGTTGTGATGAAAGGAGAAAGTACTTTTAGAGAGTTCTTGTTTATTGATTGTATAAAGAAGTAGAATAAAACAATCAAAGACTTGAACCTGTGGCTGTATTCTCTGTCTCTATTTCTCAAATGCTATGCCAAACTAACTAAATCAGCTGGTTTCACAGAATAATAAATTGATGCATGAAAAAGATGATTCTTTAGTCTTGTTTCCTAAGGAATCATTTCAGACAGATTTTCTATTTGTTTTTTGCTTTTTTCCCCAAAAGACCGTATATTTTTTAAAAAATTGTTTGAAAATCCCAAATCATTGCTTAAAAGAAAGTAGACAGCCTGAAGTGAATGGTAAAAATATAACACTTTATTTTTTAAAAAATAATATATTTTGATATACCAATTACTTCCCAATAGCCCTCTTGTTCCCCATTTTCCCACAAACCCAATGCTTTAAGTGAAACAATTTGACATAATGACTAACATTGAACTAACATTGATTGTATTTGCAATATTCTGCTCTTATTATCTTATCAGTCACACCACCAGTGTGACTGGTTGGGTGGTGCAGTGGAAGAAAGGATGGATTTGTAATCACAGGACCCAAGTTTAGATCCTGGGTCCATCAATAGATACTTTTAAGATCCTGAGTAAAGGCATTTCACTTCTTGGGGGCTTAGGTCTTCACTTATAAAATAAAGGGGTTGAACTTGGTAACCTATCCTTCTAACTTTAAATCTACAATCCTATGAATGAAAAAAGCATTTATTAATTTCTTGCTATATGTAAAGTACTGGAGATACATAGAAAGCAGAGACAGTCCCTGCTCTCAAAGAGCTCACATTCCATTGGTGGTGGTGGTGGTAGTGTTTGGGGGTAGGGGGGGTAGAGATAATGCATAAAAGAAGTTTTAGCTGCAAGTGAGATGGTAAAGTTCCATGGTCTTTAGGGTACAGAGCAAATGGTCAAGTATCCTATTTAAGGTCATATCCACTAATAAAATTACATCCATTTCTGATGTTGAACAAAAGCCAAGGCTTTTGATGGTGAGACCCTTCTTTTGCTGGTCCTCAGTAATGGAGGCTGCTGAAGAGTTAGGAGCTGTAACAGCCACAGATAGTTTTCGAGGACCTGTCGCTAGCAGTTGCTTTTCAGGGTGATAACTTTGGGGCCCTAGCTGGAACCAGGGATGGTACTTGGAGGGCACCTACAAAGGTCCCTGACATTTCTTAATAGAAAGGAGGATGTGTATTCTAATGTCATATTGTATACAACTTGAATTCTGTTGTCTGTTCAGTTATTTTTTGCTTCGTTCTAGTCATTGGATATTGACCTTTTAGCTCTGTAATCTTTACTCTTTCAGTTCCAGCAGATTTTTTCATGTTTCTCCTAATTTTTAATACTCACCTTTCCTTTTTCTACTGTAATATTCTATTATATTCCTATACCATGATTTAATGTTCAGCCATTCCCCAGTTCATGGGTACCCACTTTATTTTACTCCTACATGATGTACTATTAATCAGTTTAACTTAACAGGCATTTATTAAGCACTTAATGTGTACAAGGTGGATTAAACCTTGAAGGAAGCTAAGGATGATAAAGTTGAGTGAAGTTGGGCAAATCATTTAACCCCTCTGGGCTTCATTTCCCTCATTTGTGAAATTAGGGAGTTAGATTGTATTAAATGATTTTTTAGATCCCTTCCAGTCTGTCTTGTGAGGACAAGATGAAGAAAAAATGTATTCTAAGTAGGGAGGACAACCTCAGCAAAGGCCCAGAGGGTAGGAAACAGAATGTTGATTTTGGGGAATAGTAAGTAGACTTTTTGTTTTGAACATTGTGTGTGTGTGTGTGTGTGTGTGTGTGTGAGAGAGAGAGAGAGAGAGAGGGGCGGGGGGGAGCAGCATGGGGAATAAAGTGAAATAGGTATGGATAGGTAGACTAGAACCATACTATAAAGGCTTTAAGTGTACACCTGAGAAATTTGTATTTTTTCATAGAGGCAATAGGGAACCATTGAAAATTCTTGAGCAGGGGAGTGACAAGGTGAGATCTTTGTTTTAGGAAGAGTATTTTGGCAATGGAATGGAACATAAAAGGAAAGCAGGGTGATGGATTAAGAGGTCATTGTAACGGTCTAGCCTACAAATGAAGAGAACCTCATCTAGAGTAGTGACCCTGTGAATGGAGAAGAAAGATATGGATGCTCTCTATATTTTCATACATATAGGAACTTTCTTTACCTTAGGGACCTTCATGGGCTATATGGCTGATAGTGAGGTTGCTGACTCAAAGGGTATGAATATGAGAAATAACATTTCTCAAATAACTCCAAATAGCTTTCCAGATAGGTTGGATCAGTTCACAGCTCAACCATACTATCTTCCTGTGGTGTACATGCCTTCCTAACAGCCCTTCCAACATTATTTACATCGTTGCTGTTTTGATTCAGTGTCATTTTTTAGCTGAGTTGTAAGGAAGTAAAGACTCCTGCTCTTTGATTTTTTTTATTTTTGAGGATTTTTAGTTATATCTTTTGTTTTTCCCTCACCAGTATTTCTGTCTTTCTTCTCTCCCAGAGAACCATCCCTCTTAACAGAAAATTGCTTTTAAAAAAAGAACTAGAGGAAAAGAAAAAAGTCAGCAATACTGGTCAATACATTGAAAAAAATCTGATGATTTATGCACTACTCCACACCTCAGTCCATTTTTTTTTAGCCAATGATTTCTTTAGTCAAAAATAGATATTGACCTGAAGATTTCCTTTGTGTAGTACTTGGTGTTATAGACGTATAGGTCATTACTTATTTTCAAGTGAGTGTAGAAACTGGTTGTGGTTAGGTGGGCTTCAAATTACATCTGTATTCTTTACATATAGAGAAGATGGAGGCTTTGTCTGAATAGAGTGGGACTTCTTAAGATCTTGAAATAGCTTTTGCTTGAGAAATCATTTGTGCTGATGGGATTTCTGATGCTTCAGACTGTTTCCTCTTCTCTCTAGCTGCCTTCTCACTCTGGAGATGCCTCTACTCCTGCAGCCCCCTTCTTCCTTCTGGGGGTAGAACCACCATTTGATGAAGTGCCCAGGCCAGTCATACTTCCTTCCAGCCTACTTCCTCTGCTGATTCTTAGGACTTTTACTTCCCTTGCTCCTGCTATTCCTACCATTTTCAGCTCTTTTTTATGTGTTATTTTCCCCCATAAACCTCCCTAAGGGTAGGGACTGTCTTGATACATACTAGATATATAATAAATGCTTCATCATCTCTCTTATTTATCTGTCATTTATCATTACCATTTATTTGGAACTGTTATCTATTATTCTGTCATTTCTGTCACTCTGTCACCTGCCTTCCTTCCTTCCTTCCTTCCTTCCTTCCTTGCATGGAACCTAATTAAGATTCCATTCCTAGCCCTTCTGACATCTGGCTACATTTTGTTTAGGTTGCTCTCATCTATTTGGTGACATCTTCAACTTAGAATTTATAGCTGGAAAATATCTTAGTCTAACAGTCTTCATTTGGCAAAAGGGGAAGTAGACCTAGGGAAAGTGAAAGAACCTGTCCTAGGTCATTCTGGTAGGGTGGGAGCCAGGTTTTGAACCCTGCTTCTCTGACTTCAGTCCTTTTCTGTGCTATCTGCCCAGCAATGTTGAACAGTAGCCCACTTAAGAGAAAAAAACGTGTTTCTTAGTATTCTGTATGAACCATTTTACATTATGCCATTTTTCCTAGTAGGCTTTGTGAAAAGTTATACCATGACCTGGAAAGCTTTAACAAGAATGATTCTTCTAGCTTTGAGTAGGTAAAATTCTACATGTTGTTTTGTTATTGAAATTATTGTTTCATTCGTAGGCTGAGATTTTCTGGCAGAAAATAGATCTAAAGGTGATTTAACTTATTAATTCACTGACATTTGCCAGTTGGCCTCAGAGTTCCTGCATACAGCAAAATAACAAATGCTTGCAATTTCATTTAACTACTTAAAGTTGAGGGTGGAACTGGCAAGTTAATATAGGTAGTACTTCCATTTTATCAGACCCTTGCCCAGTGATGAACAGTAGAGATAGCGGAGCCAAGGCTTAAGAGGAAAGGAAACTGTAAGCAATTGGAATGATTAAACATTAGTACATTAAATACCTAATAGCACGCTCCCAAATGACCTGAGCTTTGGTGTAAATCAGATGTGTAGTTGAGATCAGAGAAGACGGTATCTATAGAGGTTTTTTAGGAGCTTATGCATAGTCAGTTCACATGGTAATCTTACAGTGGGTGACTTGGAAAAAAATAGAGGAGAAGACTAGTGGAAGAAGTTTTGCAAAGCTGAGTAAAAGTATGGTCAGAGTCTATACTATTTTCAAAGCTAAACTGGGATTTAGGGGAGTTATGGGAGCCTAAGTAATTGAGGCTCATCTTGTTTTCTTAAAAGAATGTTTTCTCTTTAGGACCTGATGAGGCTTACTGGTGCCAAATGAAAATGGAAGATGCGGTGCACAGAATTTTCAGGAAGCAAGAGGATTTGGGAATGCAGACTTGTAACAATTGCTGTTTCTAGTCTGTGATATCAGGCAATAAATCAATTCAAACATTGACTCCATTAAATAGGACATAGATTTCAGAATTTTATTGCATGCTAGTTTTGACAGCTGATTCTTTTACTATACACACAGATGTATGTATATGTATAGTAAAAGCTAATGTATATAAAATACATATATACATGTATGTGTCTATATATGTATGCGTGTGTGTATATATGTTTGTATACACACATGTATATAAAGAAGAGTAAGTATTTCCTCAGGAGCATGAAAAAATTTTAATTCTTGTGCCAGGATGCTTTGAGTTCTTACTGGAATGGCTATTTACAAAGCATACATGACCAGAGACAATGTTTCATAGGAGAAACAACTTGAAAATTAATAGATGCTAGCTATAATAGGATAGAGATTGCTTGTTTTATGAACAGAGTACTTTATCGAGCAAACACCAGCTGTGCATGACTAAGGATGGCATATGTCCAAGTGAAAGAGTTTTGGGGGTAAAATTTGTGTACTTATTTTTTCCACTATGAGAGAGGCTTTTTAGTCTGGTCTCTTTGTCTACTTTTCCTTTTCAAGTAAATTAAATTTTGAAAGGAGGATCAGACCACTTTTGGGGTGGGGATGCAGAGTATATTTGGAACAAGAAGCAAATTTCAAAAAATAAAATGTTGCTAGACAAGTTAAAAAGTGATTGTGCATATAGGAATTTGGCCAACTAGCTTCGTAGGCGGATTTTGATCTTGCTTATTTCTACTCCTTTCTTATGGGAATTGATCAGATTCATTGACCCACAATTTGATTTTCTTGAAAAATGCAACTTCATGAAGCTTCTGAACAACATCGTATTTGCTAAGCTAGTCTGGTTGTGGCTAATAATAGTTAAGATTTGCAAAGCACTTTACATGTATGACACAGATTACCCTGACCCCTACTGCTTGAAGGCCAGGTATGTTACATTTCTTCCTTTTGTCCCTCCCCCAGGGTTCTCTAGTATCCTTGAGATGTGTATTGAGGCTCTCTGGAAATTGCTCTAGTCCTCACTGATGTTATTCTTCCAATTTTAGAGGGGTCCCCTGTACCCCAGTTCCATTTAGACATTAACAGTCTGGATTAGCTTTGCTAAGAAAATAATTATTCAATGGTATCATCACAAATACGCAAATTTATTACCCTAACATGTGGGAGGTATAATTTTCTCCACCGTAACACCTTAATCTCTGGGGATGGGAAGTGAATTAAGTTCATAGATTACTTCTTTTTTTGTTTTTGGAGGGGGGAAGGCAAGGCATTTAGGGTTAAGTGACTTGTCCAATGTCACACAGCTAGTAAGTGTGTCAAGTGTCTGAGGCTGGATTTGAACTCAGTTCCTCCTGACTCCAGGGCCATTGCTCTATTTACTGAGCCACTTAGCTGCCCCATAGATTACTTCTTAAAGAGCTCAGCCACAGTTCCAGGTTCCAGACTCCCCCTGGGGCTTGAGTCACAGGCACCCTGGCTTCTCAGGCCTTCCATGCCAGGCTCATTGACTACACCACCCTAGCTGCAGTCCTAGCTCCAAGGTCATTGTAGCTCAAATTCCCAGATCTCATGAGAATCACTTCTGGCACCTGAAGCTGAGGAAGACGTCACAGAAGCAAACAGACACCTACCTCAGGCCCATTCTTAGAGTAGGGTAGAGAGCAGGGAAAGAAGGCCTTACCTTCTTACAGGTTCTGGGTGAACTGCGATCTTTATCCTCTGATGCAGTAGACAAGAGCAGCCAAAAAGGGCAGCAGAAAAAGGTGCAATACTTCCTTCTTGTCAGTTTTAAAGACAGGGAGGGATCAAAAGAGGCTTCCCCCATCCCCGTGGTAAAGGATGCAGAGGCCAGCACTTTAGGTAATCTGCACATACTCCAAAGGCCCCTCAGGGAACCTCCTTATTAGTTGAACTGGGCATGACTGAACAGGTCCAGCTTACACCTTTCCCCCTGTTTAAAATTTGCCATCCTCAGCAAATAGGCCAAGGTACATTTAAAAAATATACACACATAAACATATGCACGTATATGTGTACGAGTGTATATATTTTTTAAATGTACCTCTATATACATATGTATATGTGTACACAATACACATACATACATACATACACACACATACACATATAGTCCTTTTCCCAAATTTAGAATGGTTTGTTTTGGTCTCTGAGGAGGCATAAGCCATCTCCTTTCATTTGTTTTCCTAGTGCCATAAAGTCCCCAAAATAGCAAACATTGTATGAACATATACAATTTCACATATACAAATAAAAATTATAGTTTTCTCTGAATATAAAATTTGGCAGATTTGTAGTACAAGGAACATTTCATAAAGGCCCCCAAGTAAGCCAGTAAGAAGCAGTTTACAAAGTTTACTAAATATTTCTGCTCCCTTAGCCTTAGAGGGTTATTTTTGAACTGTAAGCAAAGGAAGGAGCAAAGACAAAACTGGCTTCTATCTCAAACAGGAACCTAATCCATACGGAGCTTTCCAAGCTAGATAGAGCTCTCCCTGCAACAATTTGGGACCTGGGGTCCACTTGGCCTTGCCCCTTTCTCAAATGAAAAATTTAGCACTCTTTCAGTGATTCTATCAATGTGTAAGCCATCCAACTGGGGTCTGCTCAAAAAGTATACCTTTCTATACAGGGCACAGTAAAATTCTCTAGGAGAGTCCCTCTATCACAAGTGATTCTAGGTCTGGACAGTTTGTTCAGGGTTCCTTTTTCCAAAGGACAACCAAAAGTCCCTTATGGATCTTATTATTGCCAGGCAAACCAAACGAAAATACAAAGTCATTCATCAGGGTAAGCTGAACCAGACAACTCCAAGTTACGTGTGTAAATTCATTTGATTCTCACAACAACTTTATGAAGTAGGTGGTAGCAGGAGAGGAAATGAGGCACAGGGGCTTGCCCATGGTCACACAACCAGTAAGACAGGTAGAATTTGAACTCAGGTTTTTTTTTTTTTACTTAAAGTGCCACCTAGCAGAAATGATAAAGGGAAAAAAGGGAACTTTTAAGTTTGGTTTAAAGTTCTTAAGAATACTGAGAATTAAAAAAAAAAAGGAAAATAAAGCTTGAGTTATTCTAAACTTATTCTAAAAGAAAGACTTTGAATTAGGAGTGTGTGCACCCCAAAAACTGTGTGCAACAGCCTTACCCAAATAATACTCAGAGGTTTCTCAAGGTAGAAAGCAGAAAAGAATGGTTTATTACGATCTCGAGAAAGGGCCACCCTCCTGACAAATGGTCAGGGAGGAGAAGCAATTTACAAAAGGAAATGGCGAAGTTATAAAGCCCTAACAGAATTCTCCCCACCCCCTTCCTGACCCTTTTCTTCCATTGGCTGGAAGTTAGGTGTACGATCTAAGCGCAGCAATCTCCCTCAAGTACTGGAACAAGGAAACAGTAGATCACCCAATGCACTTTTGAGAAAGCACTTCTGTCCTTATTTGGCATATCTTGTGCTGAGGTGGCGCTGGGGAGAGTCTCCATTGCTCTAAGTCCCAGATTCCTGCAAGGTCAGGTGACTTCTAAACTTAGGCCTAGTGGATGCTGAAGCCACTCTAGATTTGATTTTTCAGAATGGGTAAACTTCACTGCAAATTATCCCTCACAGGAGGTAATTGAATGGATCAGAAACAGATCCTGTAAATGCAACTTCTGTGGCTAATTCCTTTCTCTAATGCTTTGGATAACAGCATTCCCCTCGAAGGCTGGCTACTTCTGATCCCTTTCATAAAAGGTTATAATCTAACAACACTGGCGTTTTTATGTCTGCCTTGGAAGCGATTATGATAATGAAAATAGTGGAGTTTTTTGTACGTGATTAGATAGAGAAGATGGAAGCCAGTTGTAGTTGAAAGTATATTTTTAAAAACATTACAAAAGAAAGCATAACATGGAAAGTTGAAGGAAGGGAATTGCTTAGTTACCAAATTGATGGTTAGTAGTAGGTGACTTGTTCTTAATGGTTTGACATCTCTTAGGCATGTCTTTGGGAAAGAGCTGAAAAGAGTAGCTTGAGGTATAAAAAGACTGTATTACTGTAGTAAGGACTTGGTTGAGATTATATAATGTAAATCTCACAGTTTTCCCCAGTTTCTTCAGCAGCATTTAAGTAAGAGGCAGCAGGTAAGACTGTTGGGTTGTACAGGGATAGAAAGAGTTCTGGGAGGGAGTGATGGAATTACTGCTCAAGGAAGATTAGGACATTCCCTTCTTCCCTGAAAGGCAGCTGTGTTGGAGGAGGGATTATAGGAGGTGAGAGAAGTTTGCTGGAAGGGAACAGGATGGAATGGGCTGACACAGTAAGGCTAGATCACTCCTTTCCTACCCAGGCAAAGACACTTTTCTCCTTCAGCAGGCAAAGAGCTGATAACAATTTCGATCAGACTCAATTTCAGTAAGAGTTAACTGAGCCTTTGGATCATCAGGCAAATCACTTTTCATCTTTGGGACCTCATTTTCCTTCTTAGTAAAATGAAGTAGTTGGACTAGAACAGTGCCATCAAACTCAAATAGAAAAGGAACTTTGGGACCTGCATATTAACTTAGAAAACCACAAATTAACATTAACTGTATTGTATTGTATTTTTGCATTGTTAAACATTTCCCTATTACATTTTAATCTGGTTTGGGCTGTGCTCCTGCAGGTAGGGAAAGTTTGACTCCTGGGCTAGACTTTGAGAGGTTTTTTTTTTGGGGGGGATGGGTATTCAAGCCTTTTTTTTTTTTTAAGCTCTTTCAAATTCATCTGTTTGTGTAAACCACTTTCCCTCTTCAGTCAAGTTTCTTGTATACCAAATGTAAAGAAATAGCTATTTTTGAAAACTAGGCACTAAGGTCAGTTTAAAAAAGTTACCACATTGCTCTCCAGCAGCTGCTTCATTATGTCCCTGTTATCTTTTCTCCACTGGATGGTGTTGACCCCCTTCCTTTTCCCTGCTTGAACCAAGGGTCCTTTTCATGCTGGTGGTTGGTGGTGGTGCTTATGTCAGGCTCATAAATTCCTAGTTATGGTTCTGTCTTAAGGAAATAAAAGCTTTTTTTTTTTGAAAGGTCAGACCCAGTTATTTTTACATATGTGATTTGATGACTTTAAAAATTATTGTGATGAGAATGAAAAAATTTTTTCTTCCTTTTTAGATTTAGTATGAATTAGATAAGAATATCCCTGCTTGTGATAGTAAAGGTCTGTTGAATACAGGTTAAATTTCCAGGTCACCTGCCAGAAGCCTGGGAATGCACAAAGCTTTTCAATGTGTTACTTTTCTATTAATGTATGATCTGTATTTGAGCTTAGAGCCTGCCACTTGTCATAATTGAGTGAAGCCGTAAGAGCACTTTTGTTAGAACCAAATGATAATGAGATTGAGCTAAGCAGTTCACTCTGGCTTAAATGGAAGTCACTTTGATGGCAGGGCAAGAAGAGAAGATTTGGCACGTATTTTTATAAAATGAACAGTTTTCTAAACTGTTCCTAAATTTATTTGTTCAACCTTTTTTTTCTCCTTGAGAGATCATTTTCATTTTATGATGCCTGTTTAAGGTCAGAATTGTCCATGTCACAATAAAGAATATCTTATTTATAAGTAAAAGTCGATCTACTTTTGTAGATTAGCACATATATTTTCCTAAATAAAAAGAAATTCAATATTGGACTAACAATACATGTTTTAGCCCTGAAATACTCACTATATCCACTTCTTACTTTTCCTCATTCTGCTAAATCACATGTATGGATCTACCTAAAACAAAGTAACTTTAGAATTCTTTTATGTCTTGGTTTTTTGACTCTGTTTAAGCTTTGTCTTTCCAAAGTAATGAGTAGACTCACCTTCAGATCTTGAAAGCATTTATCAATAATATGAAAAGACTTTTATATTTATAGCTTTATCATCTCTATATATGACTGTATGGTTCATTTGTTACTGGATCATTATCAGTACTGTAGGGGTTGGCTTAGATTGCCAGTCATTTATTCAGCAAGTATTTATTAAGTATACTTTCTTTAGAGTCAGGGAATTTGGCGGAATTAGATATAGGTAGTCCCATTTTTTCCTTTCCCTACTTGATTCCTCAGGGCCTATACTTTTATATGTCAGGTCATATGGTAGGCATTGAGGATACAAAGACAAAATGAAATAGTCCTTGTCTTCAAGTGGCTTACTTTCAACTAGTATATACCATTGTGTAGTATTGAGAAATTATTAATGCTATAAAGATGGGCCATAGTATATTTCCCACTTAACCTTTCAAGGTGAGTATTGGATTGTTTCTCTGGGCTAGTCCTTAGTTGAATTCAAGTCAGTAAACATTTATTAAGTGCCTAATATGTGTCAGGCACTGTGCTAATTGCTGGAGATACAAAAAGAGACAAAAGACAGTCCCTGCCCTCAAGGAGCTTACACTCCAGTGGGGGAGACAATATGCAAACACACACATACACATATATTGGAGATAATTCAAAGTGGGAAAGCACTGGCATTAAGAAGGGTTAGGGAAGGGTTCCTGTAGAAGACGGAATTTTTCTATATCTCTCCTAGATTCCAACTTCCTAGTTTCTAGAGATGAAGTCAGCTTTGGCTCAGTTGGGATGCAAGGATTCATAGACTTAAGTCATTGACAAAACAGCTGAGTTTTTATAGTTCTTCTGAAGGCTATGCTAATGCTTGTGGACATCTTTTTTCCAGGTAGAAGTATAATTTGGTCAGCTGAGTGAACTCTTGGAAGTAGGCCCCAACCAATCAAGTGGGGAGAGGAAGGAGTAGGACTACATAGGTATAATTTCTCCATTAGCAAAATCTGAAATGTTATAATGTAGGGTTAATGGAATATGAAGATCTTCCCCATCCATTAATAGGCCTATGTGACCATATGTGTTCCCTTTTTCCCTTGTAACAGGGGCCATGTTCCCTGGTCTAAAGGTACTCAGGTATTTCAATCATGAATGTCTTGGGGGAGGAGTTTGCTTAGGGTGAAGCTTGCTTGCAGGTTCACTTGCCGGAAGGCTTTCATACCTTTTGGTACTGAGTCAGTTAGGCTTGTGATGCCTTCTGGCTCTGAGCCTATTAGTTGAAAACTATATCTACTGGGAAGTTAATATTTTTCTTTGGGGCTCACTCATGGGAAGAATGTTTGCCTGAAATCTTTGTGATTTGGCCAGGCGAGACTCTGGGTATCATTGTTAAGAGGACCCTCCTGGATTTGTGAACCCAGATGTTGGTGCTCCCTGGTCTGGTGATTATGTATCTATTACTTTGTTTAGATAGTTGGAACCCTGTCTATTGGATTCTTTCTTGGATACTCACTTCTTTCTACTAATCTGTTTGCATTGTTTAATTAAAGTAAGATTGTTGACCCCTTTGAAGCTGCCTTTCCTTTAGAAAAGCAGATGTAAGAACCTGTGCTAACAGCCCTTCTGTGTGCTGGTGTTATTGGTCTTACACCTTCATAGCAGCTGCAAGTATCATTAACAGACACACAGCAATAAAATATATGTAATAAGACTTGTGTTATTGTGATATTGCACATTTAGTTTTACCTATCTTACATACCTAAAACAATGATTTCCATTAAAAGCTAATTTTAAAAAAGACCAAAGCAGAGTATAATACATACCTTTGTGTTTTGTTTTTTACATTGTACCTGCTGTCTTACTCATTCTAAGCATATGGGCTAATGCTTGCTTTTATAACTATATCATCTGTATCAGTAATTTGATCCTTTGAAAGATCGTGCTTTTATTTGTATGGGTCCTTCCTCTACAGATAAAACTCAACCCTTTTTCATTTTATGATTTTCCCTGGTCAAAAAATGAATCATCTGATAGTCACCTTAACAGTTCTCTCTGAACCTTAATAGCCAAGCTTGTGCTGTGGCAGCAGACAATTCATACTTGAAGCCTTTTCAGCTTGGTGAGACATACTAAGAGTTTGTACTTTACTGGCCTGATTTGGAGATGTTAGGGTTACCACCTACCTCCATATCACAGTGAAGAAACATGACAGTAAGATTTGAGTGGAGGACATAAATCAGTATTTAACTTATACAAATAGTTAAATATTCCAGAATTTCCAGTCACTACAAAATGGCTTGTCATCAAATAAATACTTACTAGGGGTGATGTTATAGTATGACTTCCAGGACAAAAAAAATAGAACAAATGTGGTCTTGTCCCATGCAAACTAAAATAAGACTTCATCAGTTCAGACAAACATATAATAAAGGCCCAGTAAAAGCATATCGATGGTCTTTTTGTTAGTCGCCAAGTCTATGCTGTCTAGTCACTAGGCCAATAATTAGTGCTATTTTTAGTTGGTTTGTTCACCCTCGCAAATAACCACTCACAAATAATGAGTGCTTATTTTTATCTATCTCAATACTTAAAGAGCTCTTGCCAGACCAGGGTAGATTAATAAAGCCATTTTAGTTTTAAGTAAAGTTATCTTGTATTTACCTTAAAAAATGCTGTGTGGCATAGGTGATTTCATTGCTTTTAGATTTTGAAAATCTGAACTACTTTCATTTAGGTATTAGTATTACACTGGTGTACTGGTTATTTTAGAGGAATTCTTTCATAGTGACTGAGAGCTGTCAGTGACAGACATAAAGAGTCACTTTCATTGTGTTTTTAGCAGTTTATATGATTGCATTGACACTGGCATATTTAAAAAAATGATGAAAGGATGCCTTAACCTCAAACCATGGTGAGTTAATTAAAAGTAAGATAATTCTTTTTAAAAGATAATTGTTAATTTGGGGTCAAGTAATTTACTTTTATAATATCTATAAATTATTAAAAATGTTCACCCTAATGGTTTTTATAATTTTGATGTTTTTTATTTTATTCATTTCTAGACTCACATATTATCTAGATGATGTCAAATTAAATGGATGAATTACACCTCTAATTTTTCAGGAGTGTGTATAGAGGTAGTACTAATTGACCATATGTATAAATATAATAGTTATGGCTTGGTGTAGCTCCAATGCAATATTTACAGCACTCACGATCACTATAAAGACTGTGATTATAAGTATTGAATGTCATTTGATTGCAAAATATACCAAACTCTCCAGATAGGGGATAGAACTGAAGCATTTATTTAGACACCAGAAAAACCAAATCCCCAAACCAGTAAGCCAATTCCATCATAGTACCAAAGATATTCAGAAGCCATAATAACACTGAGAGCCACAGCATCCTTCAGCCTTCTGACAAACCAATACAAGATCAATATCTACTCAGGAGCCTATCTGATTCCTTGCTTGAGCATCCTCTCTCTCCCCCACCTTCATGCTTGCTCTGACTACCAGCTTCTTGGGGGCTCTGGTTCCCTTCAGCAAACTCCTCCCACCACAGGCTCCATGTGACTATATTTAGCCTATTAGGGGGCAGAGTTTACTTTCAAAGCAGGGAGGTCTTCAAACTCCCCCCCTAGGTCTACTAAGGGGGCAGGGAAGATCTTCAAATTCCCATTCCCATTACGTTTGGTTACCATTCCCATAACAAAACACCCTCAAGAAGTGGTAGATATTCATATTACCCCTTGTAAGTCAATTTCTGGGTTGTCTTGTTCAATCCATCTTGCTCTCATATTAGCAGTTCTAGGTTATTAGAGAAATACCACCACCACTTGGTTAAACTCAAATTCTCTCAGGGTTCCAGGGGTAATCCTGTTGAGAACCCCTGCTCACTCTAGCTCTCCAGTTTCCATGAATACATTTCTTTTTACATATCTATTCATTCACCAATAATATTTGTAAATCTTAAAAATTATAATTTTCTTAGCCATAATGCAAAACAAATAATAATGTCATACATACTGATAAATTAAAGCAAGTACACGAATAATAAAATGATCACAATCTGCACATGAACCCAGGTCATGGTCTTCTGTCAGTGTGTTCAGGGTCTGTGAAGGAGAGTGGGTACACAACAGAAATTTTAAGCCAGACAGCTGCAAAGCTCATCAGACTGTCTCTCTCTGGTCTATACAGGCTAGGCTCATACACTTGTTGCAGTCCTGTAAGAACAGAGCTCTGAGCATTGTAGCTCAGATTAACTCTTTAAGCAAACCTAGACTCTCCCCCAGGTCATAAAGCAATGTCAGAGCCTGTCTTCTTCCCTGTTTTTTTCTTCTCAAACCAGCAGTGGTCACAGAAATCAATAGCCCTTATGACAGGTCAGCAAGTATTTGTTAAGTGCCTGCTTTGTGCCTGGTCCTGTGCTAGATGCTGGGGATATAGAGAAAGGCAACTTTCTCTGAGACTTGAAAGAAACCAGGGAAGCCAAGAGGCAGAAATGGTTCCAAGCATGGTGGACAGCCGGTGCAGATGCCCAAGGTTGGGAGATGGAGGTTTTGTGTGAGGGACAGCAAGGAATCCCATGACACTCGATTGTAGAATATGTAGGAGCAATGAGGTATAAGTAGACAGCAAAGTCAGGAAGAGCCAGTTATAGGAAAGATTTTAAAAGCCAAATAGGATTTTATGTTTGATCTTGGAGGTAACAGGGAACCCCTAGAGTTTATTGAATAGGGGTATGACATGGTCACATTTGTACTCTGGGAAGATCACTTTGATAGCACAATAGAAGATGGACTGGAACCAAAAGATACTTGAGGCAAGGAGACTAACTAGGAGGCTATTGCAATAATGGCAGCACTAGGTGTCTTTGAAGGACTATAGCTTGTCCTGGGATCTCAGCCAATGAAATCAGTTCTTTCTCCTGCCAATCAGGATTGGTTGGTTGTTTGTTTGTCCTTCCTTCTTGAGGAAAACCAATGACAAAATGAGGGTGGTGGCTTGACTTGTGAAGCAACTGGATTTAGTGAGGCAGAGATGCAGAAAGTCCTCAGCTTTAATCTCTCCTCCAGAGTCATTGGAGTATAGTCACAAGACAGAAGTGAAGATGACCAATAATGGCCCAGGATTCAGTGGATGACTGTGGTCTTTTAAAATTTAGGCCTTTCCTAAGCTTCAGTTTGTCTGAGGCAAAGCCCATTCAATGACTAAGGGCTAGGTAAGAATTGAAACAAAAGACGGCCTAATTTACCTTTCCAAAAATATCAGCCCAAACTTCCTATGGCTCATTGTTTAGGTTTTGATGGTTTAGAGTGATTGTAATGAGCAATTGTTTTCTATTCTGAATAGAAATTTTGAGGGTTTTCTCCTCCTAGATGAATGGTATACATCTTAAGATCATAGCAATAGGAGAGGAGTTTTCTGGTTCTAGCCACTTGCATCTAGACAGAACAATAACTAACCCTTATAAGACAGTGATCATTTATCCTATTTTTAAAAAGATCTATAGAGATGGAGATTATGCAGTCTCTACAACAGTGTATTCCATTGTTGAATCATCTTTATATTTCAGATGTTGCCTAATCTATAGGTTGCTTTCTTTTAATTCTTTTGTAGAGATAGTGAGCTTTAGGTCAGTATTTGTATTCTCCTCAAAATAATTTTTCACATAAGAAGACAGTTGTTAAATCAACCAACAGACTTCTGTTTTTCAGGATAAACTATTCCAACTCCTTTGACCCTGCTTCCTAAGATATTTTTAGTCCTTTCCAATTTTCCCACATCCTTCTAAAATCCAGAGACCAAAACTGAATAAGGATTAGATCACTGTTAGGTATGGACTTTCTTTCTGGCTCTTAAATATTAGATTTCTTAACATAATTCCAGTGCTCATCTTAGTTTAATAATAGGTCATGAAATGCCCAGAGAGGGTTGGTTTAGTGACAGAGCATCTGAGTTAGAACCCTATGTCTGTTTACTCCCTGTGTCACTTCTGGTCAGTCACTGAATATCTCTCGAATTCAGATTTTTTATTTGTAAAATGACAGTAGGAATTGGCCACATATCCTCCAACACTAAATTGATGTCACTGCCAGACATTCAATGCCTGGCCTGCTACGATTACCGTGGAATTTCTGAGAACAATTAGGAATACTTAGTTAAAGCTTATTGTCAACTGATTGTTTCTAACTGCCACCACTCCAACGGTACAGTTTGTCCAGTTCTTGGGTTGTCCTCAGTCTTCATCATAGTTTTTTCTTATCACATATCTCCTTCTTGGTATTAAATACCAGGAACTATCTGGTATTCAGTAACTCACTTTTTGATTAAATTTCACCAAATTTCCCTAATGGAATTAATAGCCCTTTAAAAATCATACTTCATCCTTCAGAATAGTTATATGATTACTTTTTTAGTTTTATCTTCTGGTCTTAAAGAAACTATACACAAGTGAGCTGAAGGACTATAATGCCCTGTAGCATTAAGTTTTTGGCATGGTCCCCCATCTTGTCTTATGTCCTTGAAGCTGTGTTTCTTCTTAACACATTTTAAAATTTTTTTAAAATCAAATTTTTTCTCTCTATCCTATTAAACGATCAAATTGTTCTCATAGAAATGAGGCATCATCTGTTATCTTTTATAAGGGGATTTAAGTCTTTAAATTTATGCTACAGTTCATTTTCTGTTCAAAACTGTTGAAGTACCATATGAAATCTTTGTTCATACATGAATTTTGGCAGTTTTTATTAAAGTTATTTTTTTTTACTCCTTTCAGGCATCAAAATGTTTACAGTGGTAGTAATCTACTTTGTCAGTTGATTTCACTTTTTTATTTTATGCAAAAGCAACTTTCTTGTCCTTTTCAGCACTAATTTTACCTTCTTTATTCATAAAACATTATGCCCTCTGGCTCTGAAACCTGCAACAGAGTCTTCTAACCCTTTTTGAATCCTTGAGCTGTGTTTTTTTATACTTATATTTTTCCATTTTTTAATAAATAAAAGTTCATTATGTCTTTTTAAATCATCAAACTGTTTACATATCAATAAATCAACAAATACTTATTAAGTGTCCACTATATGCCAGGCACATAAAATAGTGGCATCATTGTTCATCATTCATAAGGTGATTTGAGTCTTTATTTTTATATCACCTTTTATTTTCTGTCCAGAATTACTCAGACTCCATAGGAAAACTCTATTTCTTTATGCTTTTTATTTTTAAAGCAATTCTTATCAAAACAAAGTTCTTCTTTTACTTCTTTTAGGCATCACAGTCTTCACAGCACCAATATCTTATATCCTGACAGTTGATAAAATTTTTTCTTTATGTAAAGATTTTTTTCTGTTCCTTTCACAACTAAATTGCTCCATTATCGACCCAATGGTATCTTCAAAAGACATATTAGCATTAGATAATAGTTTGGTTAGTGGATAGATACTAGAACTGAGTCAGGAAGACCTGGGTTTAAATGTAATCTCTGACATATTGACTATGAGTTACCCCATTATGTACTTATAAGGTTGAAGGTTGAACATACTCTACCTTGGACTCTGTATGTATCTGTGTGAAAGTATGTCCCAGAATTTGGGGGTGGGGGTGGGGGTGGATATTTTTGTACTAGCTGTTCTTATATAATTTCAGTAAATATTGCTTTATAAATGGTAATTTACAAATATGTGTAGTATATACATATAAATAAATAGATAAATATAAACTATTAATGCATACATAATTTATACAAATGCTAATTAACTTTGGCTAATCAGTAGAAGCTGATGTCAACTCCTAGAAGGGTAGTACCTATGGGACAGCAAGGTGGTGTAGTGAACAGAGCTCTGAACTTGGAATTTTGAAGAGTTGTTTGATCCTGCCTTAGGCACTTAATAGCTTTAAAAGTCAATTAACCTCTCAGCCTCAGTTTATTTATCCATCAAATAAAAAGGTTGAACACAGTGGCCTCTAGGGGCCCTTCTAGCTCTTAATCAATATGATTTATAGGATGGGATCCTAGGATTGTGACTGTGTTGGCCTAGTCATATAATCTCTGTGTCCCAGGCAACTCTCAGATCAATCAGTCAATCAGTCAGCATTTATTAGGCTGGTTTTCCTTTGTTCTCAAAGAGGACCAAAATGACATCACTATGCTAGACTCAAGTATCAGTGTGTCCAACTATGGCTGATCAAACCAATACAAGCTTGGAATGTTTTCTCACAGGTCGGGCACAAAAAGTCCATGTGAACTTTTGGGGTGGATTCTCTAAATTTGTCTTGTCTTGAGTTAAGTAAGTACCTTCTGTATGCTGTTATAATGCTGTAGGCTAAGGATACAAATACAAAGAAATGATCTCCGAAATAATCTCTGCCCTTTTTTTTTCTGGTGGAATTTCCTACCCCACTGAAACCTCACAAACACTTATTATTTCTATATGGAGGCAATAGTGAACAGAATGCTGGAATGACTGAAGTCAAGAAGACCTTGTCTGTCTCAATAACTGGAATATACTCTTCTATTTCTGACCCCTAGGACCTCTAGTTTCATTCAAGATTAAGTTGATGTACCACTTCCTACAGTTTACCTTTCCTGAATTCTCCCTCTCCAAATAATTGAGTATATACTTATCCGTTAATATATTATATTCTTCCAGTAATCTATTTCTTGAAGGCAGCACTGTTTTTGTAGCACTAATGCCTAGCTTAGCGCTTTTCTGATAGTAGGTACTTAATAAATAAATATTTGTTGGATTGGTGCTTACTGTCTGTTAAACCTTGGGTAACTAATCTCTGAGCCTCAATTTCTTCATCTGTAAAATGGCTTTTTAAATGTCTGCCAGGATTATTATGAGGGTAAAATGCAGTAATGACCTTTGTAAACTTTAAAGCATTATGTAAAAATCAGCAATTGAGAGAAGATATAGTGTTTTTTTTTTTTTAAATAAGCAATAAAAGTTAAGTAACTTGCTCAAGGTTACACAGCCAGTTATTTCTGGGTGTGGTGCTGAGAAGTGTCTGAGCCCAGATTCGATCCCCAGGTCATCCTGACACTGGAGCCGGTGCTCTTACTCGCTGTGCTACCTGGCTGCCCCAAAGATATGGTGTTTTTTGTGAAGGTGTAATAGGGGAATGTTAGGAATACATAAAAGGCTTATTCCTGGGTCAAAATCCAGTGCTCCATGGGTAATATTTTTTTCTTCTTCCTTCCCCCTCCCCTAGAAGAGAAACTCCAATAAAAATAAAACCAAATACCAAATACTCTTGCTCTAAGATGTTTTATTGATGAAGGGGAAAAAAAAAACCCTGCTTTGATCTAGATACCTTAATGCAGATAGATCTCTTTATTTATAATATGCTTTCTGACTACCAATTAGAAGCAGTAGCTGCAGTTTTGCTTTGAGTAGATTTAAATAAATCTTTGGCCGGATGTTTCCTCCCGAAAGCTCCTCTGGCAAACCTTTTTTTTTTTTTTGGATGAAGTGTAACTTGCTGCCAGTGATTCATTCTCCCATTCTGTTTTTGGAAGCTGTTGAATATGCTGAGGGTTAGTAAGTGAAACCTTAGTTTTACATTTTGAACACTTATCCTTCTAGTTCTTTTGCATTTATATTATTTCATTGACAAGAGTACTGTCTACTCATTTTGATTTAATTTCTCCATACTTGTCTCTAATGAGAAAGTACTAACAATCTTTTTCAGAAAAAAACATTTGTCTTCTCCTAAGCTTTCCCCCACCCAGGACACTCTTCTGGTCTCATTGAGAGAGAACAGCAGCTACTAGGTCTTATTAATTCTTTTTTTAAAAAAATTTATTTATTTTTAAATAAATTTTAGCAACATTCACTTTTGAGTTCCAAAATTTTCTCCCTTCCCATGTGCCCCCTCCCCAAGATGGCTTGCAATATGATATTGGATCTTTAATTCTAGAAAGGGCAATACTGAAGGGCCCATGCCTATACTTTTACTAGGAGAGGAAGGAGAGGGATCAGAGGGGGTGAGATTCAGATCTAGCTGCTGGGAGGCCATGTTTTGGCTGGATGGGAAAGGGCTGGGCTGGGGGAGAGATGGATCCAGGGCTCCAGACACATAGTGAAATCATGTGATCACTGCATTTGCTTGGCTTTGGGAGAGCTGCTTACGGAATTGTAAATGCTCTTCCCTGCATTGCAGTTTAGTGAGGAAATTTCTTTTGAATTGGTGTTGGCTTTTTAATGCCTTTGCAGCATTGCTTTACCTTGATTTGGGAAAGGCTGTGCTGTTTTGGTTTCTGGGACCTCTGAGTCACAGGTGGTTTTATTTCTGGCTAGTGGTTGATGTGTTAAATACTATAGTAATTATTAATTATTTTTATTGTGAAAGACTGTGTAGCTACCACTGTGATTTTTACTTTAAAACAAGGATCATAGAAGGCTCTCCGATTTACTCCATTTTCAGGATTTTTTTTTTTCTGGGTAAGAGGCAGTGAAGTCTTTCTTACTCCCTCATTATAGGTATTTTCATTGGTTCTGTGCAAAAAAAAAAACAAATAAAATGTCAGGAGGCTGCATTATTCCTTGTTATTAGTCATTCTGATCACCTAATTAAAAAAAAAGAATATTTTTATGTCTATAGTCTTTTGTTTTTATAAATTCTCTTGGGCCTTATCTTGCTATTGGTAGGTCTAGCACAGTGCTTTTGCCCTTAATGGTTGCCTGTTAAATACTTGTTAAGTGGAATTTTAATTTTGCTGTTGTTGTTGAATTATTTATCCCTTTCCTGTTGTTAATTGGTTTTAGTTTTAAATGACACAAGTAATATGTCTGCTACTGTCCCATTCTCTGAACTAGATTTTCTTCTATCTAGTTTAGTTGGGTCCAGTCAGGACATGAAGTTTGGTTCTACCATCTGATGTATGTTTGGGCAGTCAGAAGTGGGAAGAAGTTTTGTTGGGAGTCCTAGGATCATTTATTCGAGTTTAGGACATGAGGAATCTTTCAGGAAGTATCTCATTTTGGACCCTACTCTGAGACCCCCAGGGACATAGTAAAAGATAGTTTATTAAATAGTATGATCCCTTTATCCTGAAGCAATAAATACCTTTCCCTCAGAAGATTTTGCATCTCCTTCCTAGTAGAGTAAAGCAAATAATATTCCAACTGCTTAAATAGTAGAAACTTGACTCTCAGATTTATATTGATAACTGATTCTTAGCCTCTAAGGCTTCTTAACCTGTGGTGTGTGAACTTGTTGATTAAAAAAAAATTAGATAATTTCAATATAATTCATTTCCTTCATATTCTGATGTGTTTTATTTTAAACATTTAAAAGCATTTTTTCTTAGAAAAAGGAGTCCATGACATAAAAGGAGATGAGAAGCCCAGCTCATAACCTCTATTTCCCCATGTTTATTGGGGACATTCAGCTGGCTATCCACCCACCAGTTTGGCAGAGTTTTTGTCTATACTGTATTTCCAAAGCTTACTCCCTTCATCTCTCCCTCATAATTGTTAATCCCATCCTGTTAATCCTCTGAACTCAGAAACTTTGCTCCAAAACCTGAGGCAAATCATTTCCTCTCTTAGGGACTCATTTTTTCTCATCTGAGATAGCAAGGTGGTGTAGGGAATAGAACACTGGACTTGGAGTTGGGGGAACCTGAGTTTAAATTCTGCAGCAGACACTTATGAGCTTGGGCAAGTCACTTAACCTCCAAGCCTCAGTTTCCTTCCCACCACAATAGAATTAATAGAGCATTTTTGTTGGAAGAACAAAGCAGCAGGGTTATTGTAAAGATCAAATAAAATATTTTATGAAAAGCACTTTGCAAACCTTAAAATGCTATACAATGTTAGTTGTTGTTCTGTTGCTACCACTGTTACGACTACTATTATTTTTACTACTTTACTACTACTACTACTAATTACTGTAATGCATGGAATGGGTTAAATAACCTCTAAAGTCCCTAGTTCTTGGCATTTGGGGATTCTATGAAGCCTTTGATTTCTCCAGGTACTTCAAAGTTCAGAGATGTATGATTATATTAGTGTGTGAACTTTCTCCACTGATGCAGACTCCAAACCTATCACACTAGAACAGATTCAGGGAAATCCAACAAATATTTAAATGTATACTATGGATCAGGCTGTGTGCTGGGTATCTAGGGTGCAAAGAAAAGATGAAAGTCCTTGCTCTCAAGGAACTTTTATTCTCTACAAAGAGGAAACACCATGTCTGTAGATATAATAGGAAAGTAAATTCAGGAATACATGTGCCTATGTACCTAAGCTCTCAATGTGCACATAAGTATACGTTCCTTCATCTCTTTCCACGAAGCTTTATCATGCCAGAGAAACCTCTTCATCCTGGAAACTCCCTCCACTCCCGGACCACTTCTTACACTAGAAGTACCTTCCTTTCCTCTTCTTCCATTCTCTCTTTTTGGCTGATTCCTTCCAGAACCTCCATTTTAAGGCAGATGCCCAGACCAACCTATGCATTTCTCTCCATGGTACGCTGCTGATTCGACAAGACTTACTCTACCTTTTTCCTAACTCCCCATTTCCTTTTTATATGTTGTCATCTCCCATTAGATTGTGGGCTCCTTGAGAGCAGGGATTTGCCTTTCTTTCCTGCTTATCTTTGTATTTCTAGTTCTCAGCACAGTGACTAGCACTTAATAAGGAAGCCCTTAATAAATGCCGTCAGGACCCGAGTTCGGTTCCAGCCTCAGACACTTAACATCCCCCCTCCCCCCCCAAACTAGCCGTGTAACCTTGGGCAAGTTACTTAACCCCAATTGCCCTCCAAAAGGCAAAAAAAAAAAATGCTTGTTGATTGACTGACTTGTCTAGTTTGAATAATGTGCCCCTAAAAATGCCTGCCACACCATCTTTGTTGCCCAAGGATAGGGATCTTGTAAAAAAAAAAATCCTTTAAAAAGAGTAAAACATTGAAAATAGGCAGAAACCATGAGTAGTCACAAAATATCAGAAAATAATGTGTTGTTTTTGGTCCCAGGAATAGAATATTTCAGAAATAACACTTGAGAAGTGTGGGGGGAATAATAAATAATGGACTTGGAATCAGATGAACTGACTTCAAGACCTTGAAACTGATTTTCAGGTCTTCTATTGCTCTTTGTCTATGGGTTGGCAGTCTTCACCTGCCATTGTTGCATCTTTTAGATGTCTATTGTTTATAAAATACTGTGCCAGTGGCTGAAAGAGATGCAAAGATAATTAAGACAGTTTCTAATCTCATAACTCTTACAGTTTTGCAGATTGCATATAATGTACAATGAGTCTTTGGGAACCTTGAATAAAGAGATACTACCAAGTAAATGCTAATCTTTTAAGCCTTTAGGTAGAATCTTTAATAAATGTTTACTTACTAATCATTGGGTAAGACCACCCTAAGATATTGTTTTGATGGATTGTATTAGCTGCTGACACTAGATAAAAGGAACCCTTCTTAGAGCTATACAATCTGCTCCAGTATGAATTTTGTTGGAAGAACAAAGCAGCACCAAAACTGTTGTTAGTTCATTTGAAATCTAACACACAAAAAATGGGACTTGTGAGTACTCAAATTGCGGCTTTCATGCTGTAGGAATGAAACAGTGTAATCACCATGAATAACTCTGCTACCTTTTTATAGCTTTCACAGAGTTTTATAAATGATAAAGAAACAAATCCCCAAAATCTAAATGATATCTTGGGCTCTGTTCTGTCTTATTTTGTGCCATCTGCCAGTCTGGGAGTACAGCAGGAAAGTCAGGAAAAGAGAGCATAATGTTGCATATCAACATATCAGGTTAAGTTTATGCTGACATTAAGAATGACAATCATAATTTACAGTTTCCAGTTTTGAGCTACACTCTGATTATTTTTTCTCACTTTTGTTTTTGGCGACTGTTTTAAATGATTACTCATTGCATCTCCCTGAAATTAAACTTTAAAAAATGTAATTAGTTTTGCCTATTTAGAGTTGATAAGGCAGAAAATATTCACATTAATTGGCTAGTTTAGCATTTAACTTCATATGTTTATTCACACTCCTTTACCTTGCTCATTTTCTCTGCAACATGGAAACTTGTCCATGCAGAAGTTCTCAAAGGGAGGCATTTTGTTTATATCCTCTGTTTGGATCAATGTTTACAAATACTTAATGTTTCATTACTTGTCTGTGTGTGACTTGATTGTTATGGGTACTTCCGCGGCTGGGTTGCCGCCCACTGCTCTCTATACTTTAGTAAATGGTCTCTGTAAATTGCTGTGGCCAAAAATACTCATCGGATGGTAAACCTGTTCATGAACCTTTCCAAATGTAGCTAGGAGGCTGATCTGATCCAATCTAACAGGTGTTTATTAAGCACCTATAATATAGAAGACACTGGAGATACAAAGATAAAAGGAAAAACTGTCCATATTCTGCAGTAACCAACTGGTCCTTGTATGGCAGATACACAGTCTATCTACACAGTCTATCACTAAGCCCATAATTAGAGACTTTCCATCTGTGTGCCAAGAATTTGCTCTCTACTAGCATAGCCTTCAATCAGTCAATCAATAAGCTCTTTTTTATTAAATACTTTCTATGTGCCAGGCACTGTGCTAGATTTTGGGGATATAAATATAAAAAATGAGACTGTCCCTGATATTAAAGAGCTTTTCTTTTAGTAAGGGGGGATGTAATGTGGGCATAGAGAGATAAATACAGGCTGTGTTAAAAAAAATATAAAGTGGGGGTGGGGTGGGGATACTAATGATGGATGGAACCAGAGAAGGTCTCTTGAAAGAGTGGCACTTGAGGCTGAGTTGAGGAAGAAGAGGATCCCAGGCATGGGGGACAGCTTGTATAAAGGGCCTAAGGCAAGAGATACAATGTCATGTATGTCAAAGTGTTTTCAAAGTGTTATGAAAGGCTTTGAATGCCAAATTGGTTTTTTTAAGTGCTAGAGGCAATTAGGAGTCATTGAAACTATATAATGGGGATACTTTTCATGTCTAAGTAGGAATAGATGACTACTAGAATGCCTTTCAACCCAAATTCTGTAATTCTTGAGCAGGGGAATGGTATGGTTAGGCATGTGTGTTAGGAACAACATTTTGGCAGCTGTGTGGATATATAGGAGTTGGGAATGAATGGTAGCCATCTAATTAGGGAACTTTTGCAATAATCTTGGTGATAAATGCTGAAGACCTGAATAAAAGTGGCTGTGGTAGGATTAGAAGGAAGAGGACAGATGGGAGAGATGCAGAGGTGATGGAATCAACAAAATATGATGTCTGATTGGATGTGGAGGATGTCTGAGAATGAAGAGTTGAGGGTGACTCTTAAATTGTAAACTTGATTGACTGGGAGAATGGTTATGCCCTTGACAGAAATCGGGATAGGAGGAGTGGGTTTAGAGGGAAAGATAACGAGTTTAGCTTAGAACTTGTTGAGTTTGAGATTCCTGTAGGACATCCAGATGGATATCTTAAGCAGGCATTTGGAGATGTAAGACTCAGAGATTAGGGTTGAATATGTAGATAGTGTCAGCATCTTCATAGAGATGATCCATAGTTGAACTCAGAGGAGTGAATGGAATGTAGAGTAAGGAGGAGCGAGGTTCTAGGACAGATCCTTGGGGGGATACCCACACAAAGGAGGTGTGTTGTGGAGGATCATCTTGCAGTTGGTTTTACAACTAGGCAGTTCTCTACCTAGGACAGAAAAAATTGTCAGGAAAACCAGGGAGGAGAGGTTATCCAGAAGGAGAGAATGATAGGCAGTACCAAATGCTGCAGAGAAGGAGGAAGACTGAGAAAATAGATTATTAGTGATCTTGGAGAGAACAGTTTCTGTTGAGTAGTTGGCATAAAAGCCAGATTTCAAAGGGTTGAGAAGAGAGTAGGAGGTAAGGCATGGCAATGAGAGTAGACAGTTTTTAGGAGGTTGGTAATGAAAGGGAGGAGAACTATAACTTGGGGTGGGATATGGTAAGATTAAGTGAAGATTGAAAAAAAAATTAAGAAACAGAGGATCTGGGCATGTTTGTAGGCTGTAGGGTAGGATCCAGTGGATAAAAAGAGGTTGAAATTTGGGGAAAAATAGGGGATGATTAGGGTGAGGAGGTGGTTCATGGGAGAGTCTGGGATAAAAGGCACAAGTGGAAGGGTAGGGGCTGGTCTTGACAGGAAAGGGCATCTCATACTCCAAGCCTGTAACAAAGGAGAAGATAGGGCCTATATAGAACTGAGGTAATTTGAAGTGTGGCACTAGAGAGGGGCAGGAGCCTAAAACATATGGTCTTAATTTTTTTCAGTGAAATATGAGGTGAGGCTCTGCAGAAGAGAGGAGGGAGGTGGTTGAGTAGTTGACTTGAAGGGAAAAGAAAAAAGAGAAGGCTTAGAATAGCCCTTGTAGGGAGTGTGATTAGGAGGCAATCAGGGAGGATTCCAGTTGAGTTTGAATAACATAAATTTATAGCAGAAACAGTGTGATTGTGTGGCTTATTCCAGCAGTATTGATCAGCGTGCAAACAAGAGGGGGAATTGGATGGTGGGGAGTAATCCAGGATTGGGGTCCTTTCCAGGCTATCATGGGGCATTAGAAAAGTACTTTCATGGATCTTTTAAAAGTAACAGAACCAATTATGAAAACTAAAGCTGTTTACTTGTGATTTTTAGCCTGACTGCATTTCAGACATACAAAATTTGCTTAAATCTAAAAAGCCTATTTGATGCAGCTGTGGTAATTATACTGTTCAAGCAGTAGGGCCAATTATAGATACAGGTGGACTTAATATAGGTTTTAGTATTACTATTATTGGACTCTGACCTTTTTCAATGACGGTGCAAAATATAAGGAAGATATGGTGATTCTCTGTGTACTTTGAATCTAAATTAAGTTGCCTGAAGAATATTTTTAGAATGTTATGGGTTAAAGGGACCTCAGCTGTCATCTTGTCCTTTGTTTCTCAGGCTTGGGGCAAATAATTTTGGAAGCTGTGTGGTTGCTTCAGGAGGTGAATCCAATTTTGTGTCTTGCCATTTTGACCTGTATTGCCAGGAAAATTTTACAACATTACTCCATATAATAAGTAGACAAACTGGCACAGAACCTGGTATATGTAGTAGGTGTTTAATAAATGCTTTTCCATTCCATTTCAACTTTCTGTATATGAAATAAATGTCTTTTATTGCTATTTTTCAAATACATGTAGATTCTGTTGTGATTATTAGAATACAAATTTACCTTAAAGAATTTGTGAATTCATAGCAGTTTTTTTTTTTGGTCGTCATGTATTTAATCAGTGGATACAGCTATGAATATATGGGATCTGAGAATTTAAAAAAAAAATAAGTTCTTGAAAATGTTGGCAACTACTGCTAGTCCAGTCTCCTATTTTTTTCAGAAAAGGAAACTGAGGCTTTTAGAGATAAAGTGATTTTTTCTTTTGCTTTTTTTTTGGAGGGGAAAAGGTAGGGCAGTTGGAGTTAAGTGACTTGCCCAAGGTCACATGGCTAGTTTTGTGTTGTGTCTGAGGCTGGATTTGAACTTAGGTCCTCCTGATTCCAGGGCCAGTGCTCTATTTGCTATGCTACCTAGTGTAGCAGCAAGCACCCCAAGCGTCCTCAGGGTTTGCAGCTACCACAGGTTCTTGGATCTGCTTTGTTAAGGGAAAGCAACTCAAAATGGGTTAACAAGCTTACTTTAATCAGTCAGACATATATGGTTTACCTTGTTCAGGGGAAAAAGGTCAGCACCCCAAACTTCAAAATATACCATAATTATCAAGACAGAAACATCAAGTAGACAGATTTCCAAACTGTCCAACCATTACATCCATACCCAGTCAACATCTGGGTTTCCACATTCTGGGTTTTTCAAAGCCGGGGGACTCTCAACAACGGCTTCCCAGAATTCAGATCAAATCACAGAACACTTCTCAAAGTGAGTCCCAAAAACAAAGCTACACATCAGGGCTTATATAGCCTTCTCTTGGCTCAGAGAATGTAACAACCTTATTGACTCACTGGCCAATCAAGAAGTATCTACTGAAAAACAAGCCTCCCCCACCCCAGGCTTCAGGTGCACATTAGCCTAGGGGCAGGGAAGATCTTTAAAATTTACATTCTTATTACACCTAGCCACCCCAGAGTGATTTGTTTAAAGTCCTGCAGCCAGTTGGAGAAACATCTAGGATTAGAACCTGAGTTTCCTGAAATTGTTCTGTCTGCCACACCAATATGCTTGTTCACCTTCACAAAAATCATTTCCTGAAATTATTTATTGTAGCTTTTCATGGTTAAACAGAAATCTCTACCAAATTATCTCATCATGACAAAGAATATAGTTTGCATGCTTTATTTAATTCTATTGAATTTAATTATTTATATATCTTGACATGTTTTCTAGGCTTAGAAATATAACTTTTTTTTAGTTTCTTAGTATTTGTTGTTGTTCAGTGGTTTTAGTTGTACCCAACTCTTCCTGACCTCATTTAAGGTTTTCTTGGCAAATATAAGAGTGGCTTGTCACTTCCTTCTCTTGCTCAATTTACATATGAGCAGACTAAGTCAACCAGAGTTAGGTGACTTTCCCAGGGTCCCACAACTAGGGCAACATGAGTCTTCCTGGCTCCAGGCCAAGTACTCTATCCATTGTGCCATCTAGCTAGGGCCAGGTAAATCATTTAATAAGTATTTATTGAATTGTCTTATTTCATTGTTAATAATAGTAAAAATAATTATTGTGGTAGTTCAGCCGTATGGAACACCTTACTGTTTACAAAGCACTTCCTTTATAGCAACATAATACTTGAACTATACCAAATTATGCAGATATTATTGTCCCTATTTTACAGATGGAGAAACTGAGACTCAGAGAAGTTCAGTGAATTGTTCATAGTTACATAGCTAGCAAGTATTCAGTCAGTACTTGAACCCAGGCTGTCTGACTCTATCCCAGCTTTCTTTTTGCTACAGCAAGCTGGCTTAACTTTGTGGGCAGTAGTATATAATCATAAGGATAGTTCTGCTCTAGGAAATAATTTCTGTTGAAATTAAAAAAAAAACCTTTTAGGGATTAATATAATTGCCTTCATTAATTAGAGGAAATTTTCTTTCCTTATTTTTTTCTTTTATAATTGTATTTCTAAATTTTGTTTTGATACAGCAGATGTTTGATACAAACAGATGTTTGATACAAACATCTTTGCAAAATATATTCTCTGAGAAAACAGTTTGATTATCTATTAATCAGTTAGTCAAGAAGCATTTATTGGGGGCAGCTGGGTGGTACAGTGAATAGAGCACTGGCCCTGGAGTCAGGAGGACCTGAGTTCAAATTCAGCCTCTGACACTTAACACAAAAACTAGCCATGTGACCTTGGGCAAGTCACTTAAACCCAAATGTCCTACATTCCGCCCTCAAAAAAGCAAAAAGAAAAAAAAAGAAGCATTTATTAAGTGCTTACTAGGTACTGTAATGGGAATGCAAATTTGGAAGATCTTCCCTGCCCCTAGGCTAAAGTGCACCTGAAACATGGGGGTGGGAGGCTTGTTTTTCAGTAAATACTTTTTGATTGGCCAGTGGGTCAATAAGGTTGTTACATTCTCTGAGCCAGGAGAAGGCTATATAAGCCCTGATGTGTAGCAATTCAAAAGTAAATTGTCTATGCTATGGGCATGAAAGATCTTGGGGCCAAATGTAATGGGAATGCAAATTTGGAAGATCTTCCCTGCCCCTAGGCTAAAGTGCATCTGAAGCCTGGGATGGGAGGCTTGTTTTTCAGTAGATACTTCTTGATCGGCCAGTGAGTCAATAAGGTTGTTACATTCTCTGAGCCAGGAGAAGGCTATATAAGCTCTGATGTGTAGCTTTGTTTTGGGACTCACTTTGAGAAGTGTTCTGTGATTTGATCTGAATTCTGGGAAGCCGTTGTTGAGAGTCCCCCGGCTTTGAAAAACCCAGAATGTGGAAACCCAGATGTTGACTGGGTATGGATGTAATGGTTGGACAGTTTGGAAAGCTGTCTACTTGATCTGTTAATGTCTTGATAATTCTGTCTGTATATTTTGAAGTTTGGGGTGCTGACCTTTTTCCCCTGAACAAGGTAAACGATATATGTCTGACTGATTAAAGTAAGCTTGTTAACCCATTTTGAGTTGCTTTCCTTTAATAAAGCAGATCCAAGAACCCGTATGGGCAGCAAACCCTGAGGACGCGCTTGGGGTGCTTGCTGCTACAGGTACCAGGCACTGTGTTAAGTTCTAGGGATAACAAAAACAAAGAAAAAAAACCAGGCCCTTGTAATAGTAATGGAATGTAAAGATCCCCCTGTATTGGCTTGGTTTTCGGATTGATTGTGTTAAGACCCAGAGCTTGTGAATCCCACTTGTGGGATGGACTTGTTGACATGAAAAGAGAGGGCTGAACTGGGAGGAGCTGGTGCTGTGGGATTTAAAGAGAAGGCCCAAGCAGAGACAGGCAGAACTTTTGGAAGCAGCATTGTGGAGGCAGAGAGAGAGACAGAGAGACAGAGAGAGAGGGATAGAGAGAGACATAGAGAGAGAGAGAGAGACAGAGAGAGAAAGAGACAGAGAGAGACAGAGAGACAGAGACAGAGACAGAGAGAGACAGAGAGAGAGACAGAGAGAGAGACAGAGAGAGACAGAGAGAGACAGAGAGACAGAGACAGAGAGAGAGAGAGAGACAGACAGACAGAGAGACAGAGAGAGACAGAGAGAGAGAGACAGACAGAGAGACAGAGAGAGAGGATTGCTGAGGGCCAGTTCGAGCTGCCCAGGACTTTTGAGAGCTGCCATCTGGAGCTGCTAAGGACTAAGGAGACATGGCTGTGATGCCGGTATTTTGTCTGTCTGTTTTGATGTTCTTTTACCAGATTTGTCTGCTGGTGAAGGACAGTGTTCTTGTTGTAGAGGTCCTGGAACCTGGCTGTTGGTTCAGAAGCCCCGAAGAAGGATTTTCTTGTTGTATGTTTACAGAAATCGTGGAAGAGGGTCTTGCTGATATTTTCAGGTGTCCTGAGACTGTTCTGCAGGCAGAGAGTAAATTGATGAGGACACTGGCAATGTATCTTGTGGCTTTGTCAAGCTTTGTCTCCCCAGGAACAAAGATTGTTGAGAACTTGCCTTGCATCAAGATGAAGAAAAGACAACGTCTCTTTGGGTATTAAATGCTGTGATGATATCTTAACCTTGCTGTAGCTCTGGGGTAGATGGCCCTTGTGCTCTCCACTGCCCCTTTTGAGAAGGTGCTTGGCATTAACTGATGATAATTGTAATTCAGTTGTGATCCAGGGGTGGGAAACTTGATTTTTTTTGTGCTTTGTGATTGACTAAATGAATGTGCTTTCCAGGGGTGGAGTAATACTTGGAAATTATTGAATCACTCTTGGTGAATGCTGTATTTTGATTTTCTCTGTTCTGTGAATGTTTTGCCTTAATTTGTCACTGAATAAAATGGAAAGTTACTATGCTGGTATTCTGAACCTTGGAAGTTACCTTTGCTTGGCATTTCAGCTCTGCCTGCAAGGAATTTACCTTCTAATGGGGGAGACAACACATACATAGATAGGTGCATACAAAATACATGCAGAGTGGATGGAAAATAACCCTAAAAAGAAAGGTACTAGCACTTGGGAAGACTGAAAAACCACCTGTAGAAGGTGACATTTGAATTGATCTTGAAGGGAGCCAGGGATTCTGAGAGGTGAGAATGAGTATGGAGAGCACTCCAGACATGGGGCACAGCAGGTACAAGGCACTGAGGTGGGAGATGGAATGTTAAGTATGAGAAACAGAAAGTAGGACAGTATGGCTGGACTCTGTGTGTGTGTGTGTGTGTGTGTGTGTGAAGGTGAGTAATATGTAAGAAGACTAAAAAGATATAAAAGGAAAAGGGTAATACCTTTAAATGCCAATCAGAGGAGTTGATATTTGATCCTATAAGTAATTGGAAGCCCCTGGACTTTCTTGAGTAGGGAGGATAACATGGTCAGACTTATGCTCTAGGAAAATCACTTTGTCAATTGTATAGAGGATGGATTGGAATAGGGAGACACTTGAAGCAGGGAGAACAGTTAGAATCCGGGCTCTCACAGTAGTGTAGGTGAGAGGTATTGAGAGGCTGATCCTGAGTGAGAGAGGATGTGGCTGGATGTGTGGAGAGAAGACGCAGCATAAATGTTGTAAGGGTAGAAATGGCAAGACTTGACAACATTGGATATGTGGGGAGAATGCAAGAGAGAAGTCAAGGATACAAGCTGAGTGATTGGGAGGATGGTGTTAGTGATAGGATAGTTGAGAAGAGGGGAATGTTTGGGGGAAAGGACGTTCAGTTCTGTTTCGGACGTGTTGAGTTTGAGATACCTAATAGGTATATTGAATTCTGGGTGTTCATGACTTGGTGATGTGCAGCTGGAATTCAGGAGAGAGAATAGGATTGACTATATAGACCTGGGAATTATCAGCATAGAGGTGATAATTGAACTCCTGAGAGCTGATGAGATGACCAAGTAAGAACATAGAGAGAGAACAGAGGACTCTGGACAGAGTCTTAGTGGGAGTGATGTGGGTTGTGATCCAGCAAAAAGGACTGAGAAGCAAAGTAAGAGGAGGTAAGAGAAGAATCAAGTGAGAACAGTGTATAAAAACACAAACAGGGGAGGGAATACAGGAAAGAAGGTGGTCAACAATGGCAGATGTGGTGATGCTAATTATTTTATTATCTGTTACTAAGAGAAAGGAGAGATATCTTCCTGACCTTTGGCAATGCATTGTTAACATTAACATTTTAGTTGACTAGAGTTTTCTTACTTGTCCTCATTGATTTTATTTTACGTTGTTTTAGTCCTTTATTCACAATCCTTAGATATTTTTGGGACTCAGTATAAGGAAGAGTGTTTTTTTAAAAAAAAGTAATTTATTTTTAGTTTTCAGCAATTATTTCCACAAGATTTTGAGTGCCAAAATTTCTCCCTATCTCTCCCCTCCCTCCCACCCTGAGATGGCATGCATTCTGATTACCCCTTCCCCCACTCTGCCCTCCCTTCTACCTCCCCCCCCCCCCCATCTTATCCCTTTCCCCCTTACTTTTTTGTAGGGGAAGATAAGATTTCTATACCCCATTGCCTGTATATCTCATTTCCCAGTTGCATCTAAAAACCATTTTTTAATAAAACATTTGTTTTAAACTTTGAGTTCCAAATTCTCTCCCTTCTTCCCTTCCCACCACACTCATTGAGAAGGGAAGCAATTCAATATAGTTATGCAAAACACTTCCTTAATGGTCATGTTGTGAAAGACTAAGTTTCCTTCCCTCCTATCCTACCCCCCCCCACCTTATTCTATTTTCTCCTTTGACCCTCTCTGTTTTCAGAAGTGTTTGCTTCTGACTACTCTCTCTCCCTTCTATTATCCATGCCCCCCTTATCTCCTTCCCCCTTACTTTCATGTAGTATAAGATACCGAATTAAGTGTGTTATTCCCTCCTTAAGCCAAATCTGATGAGAGTGAGGTTCACTTATTCCCTCTTACCTACCCCCTCTTCCCTTCCATCGTGAAACCTTTTTCTTGCCTCTTTTATGTGAGATAATTTATCTCATTATATCTCTCCCCTTCTCCTTCTCCCAATATATACCTCTCTCATTCCTTAATTTTATTTTTTAGATATCATCCCTTCATGTTCAACTCACCCTGTGCCATCTCTCTCTCTCTCTCTGCCTCTCTCTCTGAGTTACAAATATCATCTTTCCATGTAGGAATGTAAACAGTTCAACTTTACTAGGTCCCTTATGATTTCTCTTTCCTGTTTACCTTTTCATGCTTCTCTTGATTTTTGTATTCGAAAGTCAGATTTTCTATTCAGCTCTGGTCTTTTCATCAAGAATGCTTGAAAGTCCTCTATTTCATTGAATGTCTGTTTTCCCTTCTGAAGTATTATATTCAGTTTTGCTGTGTAGGTGATTCTTAGTTTTAATCCTAGCTCCTCTGAACTCTGGAATATCACATTCCAAGCCCTTTGGTCCCTTAATGTAGAAGCTGCTAGAGCTTGTGTTATCCTGATTGTATTTCCACAATAATTGAATTGTTTCTTTCTGGCTGCTTGCAATATTTTCTTCTTGACCTGGGAACTCTGGAATTTGACAATAATATTCCTAGGAGTTTTCCTTTTAGGATCTCTTTCAAGAGGTGATCAGTGGATTCTTTCAATTTCTGTTTTTCCCTCTGGTTCTAGAATATCAGGGCAGTTTTCCTTGATAATTTCTTGAAAGATGATGTCTAGGCTCTTTTTTGATCATGGCTTTCAGACAGTCCAGTAATTTTTAAATGATCTCTTCTGGATCTGTTTTCCAGGTCAGTGATTTTTTTTTTTCCAATGAGATATTTCACATTGTTTTTATTTTTTTCGTTCTTTTGGTTCTGTTTTATAATTTCTTGATTTCTCATAGAATCATTAGCTTCCATTTGCCCCTTTCTAATTTTTAAGGAATTATTTTCTTCGGTAAGCTTTTGAACCTCCTTTTCCATTTGATCAGTTCTGATTTTTAAGGCATTCTTCTCCTCACTGACCTTTTGAACCTCTTTTGCCATTTGAGTTAGTCTATTTTTTAAGGAGTTGTTTTCTTCAGTATTTTTTTGGGTCTCTTTTAGCAGGCTGTTGACTCATTTTTCTTGATTTTCTTGCATCACTCTCATTTCTCTTCCCAATTTTTTCCTCTACTTCTCTTACTTGATTTTCAAAATCCTTTGTGAGGTCTTCCATGATCTGAGACCAGTTGATATTTTTCTTTTTGATGTGGAAGCTTTCACTTTGTTGTCTTCTTTTGGTTGTATGTTTTGATCTTCTTTGTCACCAAAGTGTGATTCTATAGTCTTGAATTTTTTTTACACTATTTGCTAATCTTCCCAGACAAATACTTGACTTTCAAACTCCTTATCAAGGCAGGACTTTGCTTCCAGTGGGGGTGGGGGTGGGGTTGGGGTATTGTCCCAGGCTTCAGGGGTTTGGTATCAGCTTGATTCCCTGCCGTCACTGGGCCCAGAGCTCTGCAAGTAGCTGCTGCTGCTGCTGCTGCTGTTGCTGTTGCTGCCACCTCTGCCACCCCAGGGCTGTGGCTGGACCATGCAAAGCCTCTTTCACCCAGGTCCCGCAGACTTTTCCCACCGACCTTGTATCCTATCTTTGGTGTTTGTTGGTTGAGAAGTCTGGAAGATGTCACAGTTGCCAGTGATTCAGTCCCCTGAGGCCTGCTCCAGCCCTTTCTGTGCTGGTGCAGCCCATGCAGTACTATGTTCTACTCCCAGCCTGGTGCGATATATCCTTCCTATTGACCTTCCAGGTTGTCTTAGGCTGGAGATATGTTTCACTCTGTCATTTGGTGGGTTCTACAAGCTCTAGAATTTGTTTAGAGTAATTTTTTACAGGTATTTGGAGGGGCTTAGGGGCAAGCTTAAGAAAGTCCCTGCTTTTACTCCACCATCTTCGTTCCACCCCTCAGGAGGAACCATTTATTTTATATTATGAGTCTTAAGGGTCAGAATCTTTTGTTTTCTTTATAAAGTGCATAACTGAATTGGTAAATGAAATGGAAGACAGTTACAAGAAAGGACCACCTAGGAGCTCTCAGATTCTTGGTTTTTTTTTTTTAATCTTGAAAGGTATTTCCTTATTCAAGTTGTTTCCTACAGTAATATCATGACTCTGAGGAACACATGTAGGTGTGTCTCTCTTTAAGAAAACTTTAAGACATGGAAATCCATGTCTCAGTTTGGATCCTAGGATCACCAAGTTAGAACTGGAAGGAATCTTAAAAGTAATATAGTACAACTTATTTTGTTTTGCAGATGAGGAAACTGAAATCCAGAGAGGTCATAGAGTTAATAAGTATACAAGTCAGGGTTCAAATCAGATTCTGTGTCTCCTTTTAGCTGTGCCATATTGCTTTCTGAAAATAGATAAGAGGGAAGAATTATTTTAACATTTCTAACTAGACTATTATTTGTATAAAAGGATTCGCTTAAAGTTGTCTTTAATATAGCAAACTCCCTTAATACATGTAAGTGATAATTAGTTTTATATAAATTCACTTTATATATATGTTTACAGTACCACGCATTGACTACAGTGAAGTATAGACAACTCAGTGGTGAATTTTAGGGCCATATTTCCCCATATATCCTTTTAGAGGGTCTGTCTAAAATATTAAAGACTGCCTTTTAATTCCTTTTCTTTTTTAAACAAATATATGGTCCCATTTGTTGTGTCTCATTCTCACTGTATGATTAGCTCACTTCATTTCTTGGTCCTACATGTCCTTGATAATGTCTTTTACACCACTTCTCTTGAAAAAGTCATCATTTGGTAACATTGTATATAATCTACTTATGCTCAATATATGCCTTTCCATCACCCTTTGTAATTTTAATTTTTCTGAGATCATAGTGTACCATAATCCATAGCTATGTAGAAGCACTGAGAGAATATTGGTGTTGAAGAAGTAGACTTTTGTGGAAGATTGACATCATTGAAAACACTATATAGTTTCCCCAAAGCAATCCATTTTGCTCTCTTCCTCTCTTTGGGGCCTGTCAAATATATACATATTGGTACTCTAATTTGATAGACTGCCTTACACAGACGCACTGATATACACACTCGTGCTCCCTGGCTCTGTTTCTTTGCATGCCCCTTTTAGGCATTCTCTTTTCTTCACATCTGCCAAATCTTCTTCATCATCTTTATCATCAGAACTGGAAACGAACCCTAGGGATTGAACCTAGGACCTTGGTGTATTCTCAGTATTAGGACTTGAAGGAGCTGAGTCCTCTAGCCTCTGCTTGGTCTAATAACCATTATTTCAATTAAGATTTACTCTTGGTGTGACACCAGCCTACCTGAGATCAATACTAAGATTAATCAGTCTCTTCTTGAATTAACAGCTAATGTTCTCACAGCTCCTATAATCAATGCTTTTTCATCATGGTCTTACTCCTACCACACCCTTGTGCTGCTGTCTATTTTCCTTGATAATCTCATAATTAAGAAATCTTTTTTTTTAATTTTTTTAATGCTTTATTAACTTCTGATTTACATCATTCGTTTCTGCCAGATTTTGAGTTACAAATTTTCTCCCCGTTTTTCCCCACCCATCCCCCCAAAACAGCAGTACCACATGATATCCCCACCTCTAATCTGCTCTCTCCCATATTTTCTTCCATACCTGTTTCAACTTTTCCAGTGGATCTCTATGCCTCAGTGCCTGTATATCTTTTTTTTCTTAATAACATGTAAGATGGTATTAATAATGGTATATATACATATATATATATTTGAATATTTGATTTTAAAACTTTCAATTCCAGATTCATTCCCTTCCCCCCCTGCCACCCACCCCCACTGGGGAGACAAGCAGTTCAGTATAGATTGTACATGTGTGGCTAATGCAAAACAATAACATAGTAGATGTATTGTAAAAGACTGACTATATTTCCCTCTCTCCTATCCCACCTCCCACTTGTTCTATTCTCTACTTTGATCCTGTCCCTTTTCACAAGTGGGTGCTTCAAACTTGCCTCCCCCCCAGCCTGCCCTCCCTTCCATCATCCCCCCTCACATCCTCTTCCCCCCCTATTCTCCTGGAGGGTGAGATCCCCTATTTAGTGTGTATTTCCCTCCCTCCTCAAGCCAGATTCAGTAGGAATAAGGTTGACCCATTCCCTTTTGCCTTCCTATTCTTCCCCTCCATTGTAACCATTTTCCCTTGCCTCTTCTGTATGAGATAGTTGCCCCACTCTGTCTCTCCCCATCTCCTCTCATTATATTCCTCTCACCTCTTAATTTCACCTTTTAAGTATCATCCCTTCCAGTTAAATTGGTCCCGTGCCCTCTATCTATGTATACATGTAAACGTATATACACACATTCACATATGTATTCATATGCCCGCATACCCTCATATAAAGACATATATATATATATATATATATATATATATATATATATATATATATATACTTCTAATCCCTTCAACTACTGAGAAAAGTTTCATAAGTTACAATTATTGTTTTTCCATGTAGGAATGTTAATAGTTCAACTTTGGCCAGGTGGCTCAGCGAGCAAGAGCACCGGCCCCAGTGCCGGGACAACCCAGATCAAATCCGGGCCCAGACACTCAGCACCACACCCGGAAACAACAACCGGCCATGCAACCCCGAGCAAGCCACTCAACCCCAATTGCTTAAAAAAAAAATAGTTCAACTTTGATAAGTTCCTTATGATTTCTTTTCCCTGTTTACCTTCTCATGCTTCTCTTGCTTCTTGTATCTGAATGTCAAATTTTCTATTCAACTCTGGTTTTTTCAGCAAGAATGCTTGAAAGTCCTGTATTCCACTGAATGACCATATTTTCCCCTGAAACATGATACTCAGTTTTTCTGGGTAGATGACTCTTGGTTTTAATCCCAGCTCCCTTGACCTCTGGAATATCACATTCCAGGCCCTTCGATCCCTCAGTGTAGAAGCTGCCAGATCCTGGGTTATCCTGATAGTGTTTCCACAATATTAAAATTGTTTCTTCCTGGCTGCTTGTAATATTCTCTCCTTAATCTGGGAATTCCAGAGCCTGGCTATAATATTCCTAGGAGTTTTCTTTTTGGGATCTTTTTCAGGAGGTGATCGGTGGATTCTTTCAACCTCTATTTTGCCCTCTCGTTCTAAAACATCAGGGCAGTTTTCTTTAAGAACTTCCTGGAGGATGCTTTCCAGGCTCTTACTTTGGTCATGGCTCTCAGGCAGTCCAATAATTTTTAAATTATCTCTCCTGGATCTATTTTCCAGGTCAGTGGTTTTTCCCATGAGATATTTCACATTGCCTTCTATTCTTTCATTTGTTTGGATCTGTTTAACAGCATCTTGATTTCTCATAAAGTCATTAGCTTCCATTTGCTCCAATCTAATTCTGAAGCAATGATTCTCCTCAGTGAGCTTTTGAGATTCTTTTTCCATCTGGCAAATTCGACTTTTTAAGGCATTCTTCTCCTCATTGCCTTTTTGAGCTTCCTTTGCCATTTGAGTCAGTCTGTTTTTTAAGGTATTATTTTCCTCAGTCAGGCTGTTGACACTCATTTCGTAATTTTCTTGCATTGTTCTCATTTCTCTTCCCAATTTTTCCTCCACTTCTCTTATCTGCTTCTTAAGGTCCTCTATGGCCTGTAACCAGCTTCTATTTTCCTTTGAAGCTTTTGGTGCAGGAGTTCTGACTTCACTGATTTCCTCCTGTTCCATGCCTTGCTCCTTCTTATCCCCAAAATAGGAGTGTAATGTTGGAATGTTCTGTCTGCTTCGTTTCCTTTGCCTGCTCATTTTGCCACTCAATGATTTGACTTTTGGGCTTTTTGCCACAGTAGGACTCTGCCACCAGACAGGGGAGTTTTCGTCCCAAACGCTGGGGTTTTCTCAGCTCCTGGAGGTATTAGATGGGTGCCCTCTCTGAGGTCTCCACATGCTCTGGCAAGCTGGACACACACCCCAGGACCTCCACCCTAGACTGCAATCCAGATCCAAGCAGGTTAAAGCAAGAGCGATTACCCCTCAGACTGGTGCTTGCTCCCCCTACACTCTGCAGGCCAGGAGCTGAAGCTGCCACATGGCACTGGCAGGTTATGCTGGCGTCTCAGCGGTTTCTCGCCCCTGGGGGTAGAAGCCACGCACTCCCACTTACTGGGTCCCAAAGTCCAGACTGCACTGGCCTCTCACCTTGTCCTTCGCATCTATGTGTTGATAAATCTGGAAACGGCCACAGCTGCTGCTGATCTGGAGTCCCTCTGGCTGTGGCTCGTCAGGCCTGCCCTGGGGCTAAAGCCTCAGCGTGGGGCTGGGCTCGGCTCCCAGAGTGCTGCACTGGCCGATTCCTGCCGGCCTGCCGGGCTGTCCTTAGCTGGAGGTTAGCTTCTCTGTGTCATTTTGTGGGTTCTGCAGCTCCAAAGTTTGTTTAGAGTCCCCTTTTTACATGGATTGGGGAGGGTGGAAGCCGGAGCTGAGGGAGGGTCGTGCTTCTACTCCGCCATCTTGGCTCCGCCCCCAATTAAGAAATCTTAAGAGTTGGAAAGTACCTTCTCAGAGGGACCTAGTCCAACCCATATTTTCTTCAGTAACATCTCTAACAATTGATCATCTGGCCTCTTACTTGAAAACATTTAGTGATATAAAGTACATTTACCTTCAGAATTAGCTCATTTCCCTTCCCATCTATAGTTGTTACTACATTTTCCCTTATTTTGAACCTAATTTTGTCCTACAAATTCCACCCAGACCTCCTAGTTCTTTCCTTTAGGTCAAGCAGTCCATATTTAATTCTTCTTCTACCTGATGGCCAACTTGAAGGTTGCTGTTATTCTCCAGTCTCTTCTCTTCCTTCCCTCCCATCTTCTACATGATAAAAACCATCATTTTCTCTTTAAGGTCATGCTGGTGAGGCATGTTCAACAGTCCTTTTACAATCATTATCCTGGATATCCTCTTTGTAATGTTCTCTTCCATCTTGTCTACATCTTTACTGAAATGTGATGCCCAGGACAGAATACTGTATTTTAGAAATGGTATGGCCAGGGTGTAGTAGATTGGAACTAAGATCTGCTTCATTTTGGACACTATGCCTCTCTGAATGAATTATAAAATAACATTAGGTTATTATTATTTTTTTTTTTTGCTGCCGTGTTATGCTATTGACTATTATGGAATTTGTAGTCCACCCAAACCCCTGATCTTTTCAGAGAAATTATCATCTGGCCATACTTCTGAAGTCCTATACTTGTAAAGTGGAGTTTTTGAACCCAGTTACTCAATTGAATGTAAGTTCTTTGAGAACAGAGACTATTAAATTTTTTAAAAGAAAATTTCAGGTAGGTGGCACAGTGGCTAAAGCACTGGGCCTGGAGTCAGAGAGACTTGAGTTCGAATGTGGTCTTAGACATTTGTTAGTGGTGTGAACCTGGCCAAGTCACTCATTCTCTGTTTGCCTCAGTTTTCTCAACTGTGAAATAGGGATAATAATAACACTTACCTTCCAGAGTTGTCATGAGGTTCAGCTTAGATAATATTTATACAGTGCTTTGTGAATTTCAAAGTGCTATGTAAATACTATTATTGTTCTTCTTGTCATTGTTGTTTTTATTATTATCATTTGTGTCCCTACAACTTAGTACAGTACTTGGCACATAGTAGATATTTAGTCAGTATTTGTTGATTGGTTAACTTCCTGTCCCTAATGTTATAGGATTTTTAAAAGTCTTTGACTTCTCCTTAAACTTCATATTATGTACATCTTTGATTCATTGATATGGGGAAACTTTTACCACTGCTGCAGACCAGTTCTCTTTCATGCTCTAACATATACTCTTCATGGGTTGGTGTGACCAAGAACATTCGTGTGGATTATTAAACTTTTGGTGATGAATTTCTATATACTTAGCTAGTACTTTTCCCCAGTGAGGTATAAAATCCTTGAAGAGAAGGGGATGTTTTGCTTTTTTTTCTGTATGTACCCAGTGCCCATTATAGTACCTTATACACAGGAAGTACTTAGTAAATTTTTAAAATTGAATTTATATTTATCCTTGTTACATTTAATTTTGTTTATTTTGTCGTTTCTGGATCCACTGAAGGGGCAGCTAAGTGGCACAGTGGATAGAGTGCTGGAATTAGAGTCAGGAAGACTCATTTTCTTGAGTTCAAATTTGACCTCAGACATTTACTAGCTATATGACCCTGGGCAAGTCACTTAACTCTGCCTCAGTTCCTCATCTGTAAAATGAGCTGGAGAAAGAAATGGCAAAACACTTCTGTATCTTTGCCAAGAAAATCCCAAGTGGGCTCACAAAGAGTCAGATGCAACTATAATGCCTGAGCAACAATCTTTTTAGATTGTTACAGTATCATCCATTGTGTTAGCTACCCTTCCCAGTTTAGTGTTATCCTCAGATATGATAAATATGCCTTTTATGCTATCATCCAAGTAACTGAGAAAAGCATTCTGAACAATCCTGAGTCAAGGACAGATTTCTGGGGTGCTCCGCTAGAGACCTAACTTCTAATAACATTGAGCATTAATGACTACTCTTTGAGTGTGGATCTTCAACCAGTTTCAAATCTTCCTGACTATTCTAGTACCCTTTCTTCATTTTGACCATAAGAAACTGTAAAATATTTTGCTAAAATCTAATAGTCTAAAATATTCCCCTGATTTACCAGTCAAATTACCCTACACCTTAAAAATATTCTAACGTGTTCCTAATGAATTGGCTTCTAGTGAACATTGGTTCTCACCATTCTTTAATCCATTCTGTTATTTTGGCAAGAATTAAAGCAGTGCTAAGTGGTATATATATAGAGTTTACGGACCTTTTCCTGTTTTTGAAAATTGGGACATTTATCCTTCTCTGTCCTGTGGCAGTGCTTCCTTTCTCCCTTGTTTTTCTTTCAGAGATCACTCAAGTCACATCAGTACCCGTCAGTTGATTGGAATATCAAGGTTAGTGTTTCTTGATCCTTTTGTTTGATAATGACTTCCCTTTTGTATACCACATGAAACTTTTTTTGTAACTTTAATGCACTTATCATATATTACATATTGCCGTCATCTGTGTTGGCGCTTATACCTGACTGTACTAGATGTGGACTTCATTAAGGGTAGAGACCTTGTCTTCCCTAAACTTTTTATCTTTCCCACTTATTGTATCCTGCACACAGTAGACGTTAAGTAAAAAAAAAAAATTTTTTTTTGCACCTACCTTTTTGTTTACTTCACTGAATATCAAAGGATATATTGACTTAGTTTGGAAGATCTTGTCAAATTCTTCAAAGGACTTTTATGCTTTTAAAAATTTTTTGTGGTGTTGTTTAAGCTGCCATTAACTCTGTTAACCTTTTTGCTTCCACTTATCGTACGCTCTCCAAGGCATTATGATTAAATATTCTATGAAGTCATATTTTCATGTGCTTGTTGGGTGAAACCAACACTGTCTGCTCTTTTAATATATTTTGCTTTACTTGATAGCTTGGAGGATGTCAGTGTGATTATGGTTCACTTCCTTCAGTAGTATGTTAACTTTTTTGTTTGTACTATTAAGAAGGTGTATCAACAGCTAAATTAATGTTTGTAAATGGTTGAAAAAACAACATGATTCTTAGCATCCTCTGCTCTCCTCCCTCATTTTTTCCCCTTCTGCTACCATCACTTTGGAAGCAGGAGACTGAAGACCGGTTTTTTTTTTCCTGTATCATAAATTGCTGTGGCACAATCATTCACTACCTTATAGCCAACCTTCAGATGGTGAATCTTTCAGCAGTTAGTTAGGCTGTTTCTTGGACAATAACTCTGGTCTGTCATCAGGCCCATGTTTAAAGCCTTGGTAGAGTCTGCTGGAGCCTGTTAGCATAGCCTTTGAGTATGGAAGAACATTTCTATGCCATAGTGTATAATCAGTATGGTTTTATTGTGTGACTATATAAAATGGCTGGTTCCAAAGGTTTTGCTAACTACTTTTCAAGGGAAAGATTTTTGAAATAATGCTCTACCTCATTCTTTTGTCTTGCAAGGCTGTAGAGCAGGAGTTCTTAACCTAAGGTTCATGGAAAGATTTCATAGGGTCTTTGAACATGGATAGAAAAAAAATTATATCTTTATTTCAATATAATTGGTTTCCTATGTAGTCTTATGTATTGTATTTTATCTGTTTAAAAACATGATTCTAAGGGCCCATAAGTTTTCCTAGATTGTCAAAAGGTTCCATAACACAAAAAAAGGTTATGAAACTGATGTAGACTCAACAAAAACAATTCAAAATTAGGGACCCTACTTTTTCACTCTTCAGAATAGAAACTGGACATACTGTTGCCTTTAAACTTCAATGAGGAACTTGCCATGAAGACTTCTTTGGAAATCTGTTCTCATGTAATCTTTCAATTAAATGATATGTGTGTGCTACCTCTTCCATTTCTTTTATCTTTTCTTTCCTTCTTGATTTTTGCTTAACATTTAGGAGTTGGAGGAAGTCTGAACTCTTGCCACTTTTTTGTTCTTAAGTTAACTTTGGAGTAGTCGACAGTCTATGGAATGACACATTTTTTTAGGGTCCCAACTCGGTACATTTTTGGAAACCATTACCAAAAAAAAAAATTTAGGTCAGTACCATGACCAACTCAGTCTTATGATCCAGCCAGTCTAATGTTTTGTTTCTGACAATGGTCCCAAAAAACCATTTTTAGACTTGTATGTCTCCTCTGAGAGACCTTTTTTTTAAAAAAAAAAATGACTATGTGCATACTATATAAAAGTTATACAAATTTAAGTCTCCTGTTTGTAGGAGTTTAAAGTAAAAATAAAATAGACCAAAGCTAAATATCTTTGTTGGCATTTAAAATTCTTTATAACCTGGTCCCATCTGTCTTACCTTTCTGGTCTTCTTTCACTTCACTCTTCTCTATGTGCTCTCCATTCCAGCAATACTGGCCTACTTGCAGTTCCTTGAACATGATATTTCATCGCCTCTTTTCTATACCTGGTATGTTCTATCTTTTTGCCTCTGCCTCTTAGTTTTCCTGACATCCCCTGAGTCCAGTCAAATCACACCTACTCTAGGAGGCCTTTCTTAATTTCCCCAACTACTAATGCCTTCTCCTCTCAGAGTGCCTTCCATCTACTCTTTCTTTGTATATTTAAACTACCTAGTTGTTTCCATTAGTCTGCCCCACTAGAATGTAAGCTCTTTGAGAGCAGAGACAGTGTTTTGACCTTTCTTTGCTTCTTCTAGGTCTTACTAGTGGGAAACATGTGGCCTCAAAGCCACATGTGGCTTTCTAGGTCCTTGGATGTGGCCTTTTGACTGAATCCAAGTTTTATAGAACCAATCCGTTTATTAAGGGGATTAGTTCTGTGAAGTTTGGATTCAGTCAAAGGGCCACACTTGAGGACCTAGAAGACCACATGTGGCCTCGAGGTTGTAGGTTCCCCACCACTGTAGGGCTTAGCTGAGTGCCTGGAATGTAGAAAAGGGAGGGATGATGGAATAATGAGAAAGATGAGGAGGCTGAAGGACAGGTAGGGTTCTCTGAAAAGAGAGCAGAGGAATTTAATAAATTCTTATCAACTTGATTTTATTGTGTGACATACCAGGTCTTTTATTTAGAACTATTCCACCTTCAGAATTTATACCTTTGAAATTTTCCCTTCTGCAAGGCCTGCCCTCTTCTCCTGGGCCTCCACTTTGTGGAGAGTTCCAAGCCAGCCTTCATTCCCTTTCCATTGTTTGTGACTTCCAGACTTAAAAACCATGCTCCACCTTCATGCCCTTCCCTCCCCCTTTCAGTTCCCTTTTGTGTATTGTCTTTTCCCTTAGAATGTAACGTTCCTGAGGGCAGTACTGTTTTCCTTTTTGCTCATAACTCCAGAGCTTAGCCTGGAACATGGTAAGTGCCTAATAAATGCTTACCTGCCTGCCTGCCTTGCTTCCTTCCTTTCTAGGACCTCTTGCCCGTTCACCTATATCCCATTCCTTTGATTTAGTTTACCAAACATTTATTAAGTGCTTACTGTGTGCATGACACCATGCTGGGTACTGGGGATACAAAGTTAAAAAAAATTAAGCTGTCTGCCTTCGAGGGACTATTGGAATTTATTTTTTTTTCTTTTGACCACTTCCTGTTTTGTTTTTAGTTCATTAACTCTTGTCTTTTTGGCTTGCTTCTCTTCTCTGCCTGGACTTCATGATTAATTGTTTCTATGATGCTCTCATTAGTACTCTGGAGTCACCTTTTTCCCTTACCCTTCAGCCTTTTTAGTCTCTAACTCTGGGTAACTCCTTTTTCAAATATTTGCTCCTGAACTGCTAAGAATTGCTAGAAAAAGTCATGAAAACATGCAGTCTGAGATTGAGTACAAATTTATGCTATTTAATCTCAGATAGGTCCTTATTACTACTTGACAGTCCCTTTATTCATCTCACATCAACTTCTTGTTAAATTCCCCATAGCATCTTTTCCACACCCACTTTGATATAAAGAGATGTTCTCATCTCCTGTTTTATTGGAAAAATTACCATCCATTGTGAGCCCCCTCTCCATATGTCAAAACTTCTTTATACCTTTACAGTTTTTTCCTTCTCATTTTCTCCTCTGGGAACTTGCTCTAACAATCACTTTTCTTCCCTCTTATTTCTGCAGTCTCTTCCTCAACTCTGAGGAAGTTAAAACTTCCTTTTATCAACAGAGATGTCAGGTGTCCTCTGTCCTTAATAAGCTTTCTGTATACCCCACCATATCATTCCCTTTTCTCACAGTCCCATGGATTATCCTTCTTTCTCCTGATATACTTTTCTAAAGAGTAGTCTACACTCATTGCCTCTATTTTCTCATAACTCACTCATTCTACCTTTGCACACTGTCATATTTCCCATCCCATCATTTGACTAAAACTATTTTTTCAAAGTATATTCACCAAATTGAAGGACTTGTCCCTGTTCTCACTCTTCACCTCTGTGTAGCATTTGACAGTTTAATATCGTCAGCATTTTTTTTTTTTACCATCCTTGACTCTTATGGTGTGGAATTGTTCTTGTTCTCTATACCTCTCTGGCTATGCCCTCTTTGACTCTTCTTCCTTCTGCTTTCTAAATGTGGGTATTCTCAAAGGTTATATCACTGTTTCTTTTCTGAATTCTTTCTCTCTGAGATAATATATACTGTCAGAGCTTCATCTATCTTCCCAAACTGATAATTGTCAAATTCATATCTCCTAGCTTGACATTTCTTCTAGATTCCAAACTAGCATTTCCAGATAACTGACTGTTGGATGTTTTCACTTGGAAGACCTTACTTCAACATTTCCAAAACTGAACTTCTTCTGCGTTCCCTAAAACCTCTTTTTCCTTCTAACTAACCTGTTACTGTCAATAGTGCCTTCATCATCCTCTGTATCACTTAGGTTCAAACTCTTGAGACATTTTTGATTTCTCTTTCCTTCCACATCTAGTTAGTTCCCAAGTATGGTTTATTTTTTTTAATCTGTAATATTTCTTCAACCCATTCTTGCTCTCCACTTTCAACACTGTCCCTTGTGTAGCCTTTACTTTGACCACTGATATAACCCCTTAATGTGTTAACTTGTCTCCAAGTTCTTAATCCTTTATACCACTGCCAGATTAATCTTCTTTGTGCATACATGTGCTCACATTACTCTTTTTCTCAATAACTTTTCTTGACTCTTGTCTACTAAACAGAATCTAGACATTTAGTCTAGAATATTCTTCCATAGTCTGATTCCAGTTAAACATTCCATTCTTATTCCTTCTTTTCTTTTATTCCTATCAAATGGAACTTCCCATTTCCAGGTCCCATCTTAAGCTTTCCTTATTCTGTACCTTTATTTATACAGCTTCCTCCTCTTAGAATGCCTCCTCCACCTTCTGTTCATTGAGACTCGACACTGTTGTCACTCCCTTTGTGAAGCCATCCTTAGTCTCCCTATTTTTCCCTTTTCCGAAGTTTCCTAGTATTTTGTGTTCCCATCACTCTGACTTCTAGGTGTTCCTCAGCCTTGACAGTTCATGTCCAGCCTCTGTGTATTTGTACAAAGTATATCATCCATGCCTTTTAGACAGACATCATCTTCATACTTCATCCTCCTGGAATCCTTATCATCTTTTAAAGTTCATATCAGGGACCACATCTGTGAAATCTTTCCTAAACCTCCATATTATTAATGTTTTCACTATCATCAGATTACCTCTTATTTACTTATCTATTGAGGTGTTGTATCCTGTGGTAGAAAGTGATCCCCCTGAGAGTAGGAAATACTCCATTTTTGTCTTTATGTTCACAGACTTTAGCACAATGGTTTTTACCAGTAGGCACTTGATAAGTGTTTATTGATTCAGATATTTTATAGTGTATTTTTGCACATATTTTTCTTCTTTACAAGATTAAAATATTTTTGAGGGTAATTTACTTTTGTATTCATGTTCAATGATTTGCTTGTAGTAGATTCTCAGTAGATTTTGACCTGAGTCACACTGAAAATTATATTTATATTTTATATGATACCTTTACTCTGAATACATCAGTTATTTTCTCATTTGCTGTCAAAATATTCTGTAAATTGAGTAGAGATGGTTCCCCACCCCCTGGTAGGGCCTTGCACATAAGTAGGCATCAATAAATATTCAGTAAATGAGATTTTAGAAAATAGAAAATAGCCTCAGGAAAGTTAGTGACTTTCTGTAGTTCGCATATTGAGTATGGAGCAATGCTAAGAATAGAAATTAGATCTTTTGGTTTAGCTGTTTCAGTATGCAGTATTCTGTAGGACATAAATTTGTTGATAAATTTAGTAAACAAATCAAGTGGTTATTTTCATTTTTATCTTATATTTATGTCACCGAATATAAACTTGCAACAACTTTCCTAGAAATCAAATCTAGCTGGAGTAGTTTAAAAAGTAGCTTTGTGTTTGGAAAGAAGTAGGTCAGGTAAAAAATGAAAGATGGTTAGTACTGGTGTTTTTGTATCATTGTATTGCTATTCTTAGATTACAATTTTATCTTTTGTGATGTTTTTATTTTAAAATTTTAGTTCATTAGAAGTGTTTTCTAATTAAATAGTTCATGCTAATTCTTCTTATAGCTTTGTTGTTATTATAAATTGTAAATTATAGACATTTAACACTGTGTATTTGTAGTTTAGTCCTCAAAAAGTCAGGTTCATAAAGAATAGACCATCTTCTGTCTTGGATTATATATGGAAAAAAGATAAACCATAATGGGAAAACAGCGAGTAATGTGTTGGCAGTTCCTTAGAAAGAACAACAGCAACAAATTCTTTGTAAAAGCATTTATATTAGTTCTTCTGTAATACTCCATTTTTTTGTAAGGATGGGATATGAACATTCATTTAAATTTTATACCTTTCCCTTTGTGTTGTAAGATTTAAAATGTACTTATCTTATTTTACATTATGAATTTTTTCTTTTCAGTCAAAGGCCATTGGTTTGCTGGATGTGGATGTATATGGCCCTTCAATTCCAAAGATGATGAATCTTCGAGGAAATCCAGAATTATCAGAGAGTAAGTAAAGATAGGACAGACCTAGGGAACATTCACATAACAAGTACTTAATGTGCTTTGTGAGGGAGACAGAAAGCTCATTTTTTAATATGGTGGTTTTGTCCTTTATGTTTTAAGTAGTTTCTCTAAAGTTTTTTTTATTGTAAAAATAGGATTTATTTCTTTGTGTTCTTATTAAATTTTTAATGCTTTAGTCATTATATCTTCTTGAAAAGCTCTCAAATATAAAGAATAATGAAGAAAGAAATTTTGTGATTTAGAAGAAATTTGAAAACTTGGTGACTTTTTCTGAATTAAATATAACATGGATAATTTTTATTAGAAATTGAATTCTTTACACATAAAAACTGATGGAAAATTGAATTGAATCTTGTATTTGTGTATTTGAATTGAACTTTTTATTTTTGTGGGGTTAGGGAGTGAATTGGTTTTAAGAGGCAACTTTCCAATTTTCACTGTCTCCATAGGCAGTAGTATTATTGCCATTGCCCCAGATGGAGAATGAATTGAACATTTTTATCATTGATGTATTTTAATCTCTGTTTTAAAAACATATTTAAGGAAAATGTGTTGTGAGCTTAGTTGTTGGGGACGATTATTAATATTTAGTCTGAAAAAATTGTTTATACGACTTTGGGATTTTCTTTAGCACCATGAAGGGAAATTGAAGATCTTGTCTTATTAAAACTGACCCTAGTGACCTTATAATGTAAGCAGGCATTTTTTTTTTCTATTTGCTTGCTTCGAGAAGGGAAAGATGGTATAACTTTAAACAGTCAACTTATTCCAGTTTCTTTGTTCTTTGTCCTCTTAGTAGAATGCATACTTGGTTTGTGAATGTGTGACATGAGCCAAGATGTCAAACTTCCACAAAGGAGGAATAATGAATTTGCATACTTTAAATGATAGACTCATTATGTCTGCTTCTTGATTAAAGTAATGTGAAAATCTGGTGCACGCAGCACATGAGTGATAGCAGAATGGAACCCTTGGTGTCAGTTTCTTCATAAATCGTTCTGTTCAGTCTATGCCAACATAAATACTTGAAGTGAACTTTAATTTCTTTCTCCTTGTTTTACTGAAGCTGTAATCTTACATCTGATGTTTGCAAATTGGCTGCCATTAAAGAGACTTTCTTGTGAAGGGAAAGGAAAAGGTCCTGGAAATTTTAGTCTGAATAAAGTACTTTTAGTGCTGAAACATTAAAAATACTGACCTTGCTTGGACCCACCAAGAAACAAAACAAGATAACTAATGCATGCTGAATGAAGAATGCATGTTAAAAAAAGAAAAAAAAAACCCATATATTTTTTCTCCAAAATTAGAATTGGCATCACTGATACTACATTATTTTTGTCTCTTCTGACTGACCCAGGCATCCTATCTTTATTACTAAAACACACACAGACATAGTAAATTATATTTTAACAGTGCAGAGACACTGTGGAGCATGACAGTTTTGGGGAGATGTAGACAATGAACTAGGTACCAGTTCTGTATTTTATACCATCCTTTAGCTGAGCTTTATATCTTAAAAGGTAGAACAGTAGACTTTATAATCTGTCTTTCCCTTGATCAATCAATTATGATTCTGAATATTATGCTAATGTCAATTTGCCGACATTTACTTCTGATTCATTTTGATTTATTATTTATTAAGCTCTTCAGGTTTGGCAGATTCAGATTTTTCCTTCAATATCTTTTTTTTCCCTTCTTTTCATGTTAACTTTGTCTGTCTTTGAAATGCCTCATCTTTCTTATTTAAGTGGCACATTAACCTTGCTCAGCTACAGATGAGTTGTTGGATTTGATTTTCAGAAAGTGTGTATTTCTGTGATGGAAAAAAATTTCAAGTTCTAAAGACCCTTGACTGCCTCAGTTTTGAGTTCTGTTCATGCTTGGTGACATTTTTCACTTGTCTATCTTGTTATGCAGAAGGGTAGAAAGTGGAGGAATAAGACAGTGTCTAGGAAATGTATTATGCAAAATTGCATCAACAGGTTGACATTTTAATGGCTGCAGATGACCAACTACATTGTGAAGAGTCCTTTTGAACCTAATGGAATTTAGAGTAAAGTCTGTTTAACTTGCGTAATTGTAAAACTCACCCCTTTTTAGTGCAAATTATACTGGTTAAATATTTTTCTTTTCAGTTAGCAAATACTGTATATTCAAATTTCAGATTGTAGCCTAATAAACTTCTAAATTATAAAAACTAAAGAGCAAAAAGTTCTGAAACTGAAATGGAGAATAGAATATTGTGACATTGTGACATCAACTATAGTGATAATATTACATTTAGTTAATCTAATGTGTTTTTTTTTTTGAGGGGAGAGTGGAATGCTGTGTTGCATAGATTTTACTAGGCTTTCTCAGTGTTTATTTGTTGAAGTATATATTATGCTTCACAGCACTGAAGTGATTGGATGCTTGTACAGTCTTTACAAATTTGATTACTGTTTAGTGCTGATGCTTGAATATGTATCTTGACGTACTTAGTTAATAAAGTAGAAAATTTCAGAAGATGAAAGAGGCTACTAAAAGTTTATTAAACATTAGGTACTTTTATTGAGGATAGTGCCAACATACAGTCATATTCTTCATGGTTATTCTGATCAACTATTTTTTATAAAAATACATTTTTATTAATGTCTTTTGCTCTTACATCACTTAAATTTTCTAGACATTAAATTTTCTTATATCACTTAAATTTTCTAAACTTCTACATTTCCTAACACATCCCTCAAAACTTCCCCCCTGCTCTAAGAGAGCTATCTCTTATAATGAAGAATAAAAAAGTATAAACAAAACAGTTCAGCACATGGAAAATTGGAAGAATCTGACATTATATTCAGTGATCCACACTCATACTCTCTTGTAGTCTCTCTCTAAAGAAGTGCATATGTCTTTTCATATTTCTTCTCTGCAGCCAAGCTTTGACCAACATAATTTACAGTATGATTATTAATGCCTTACTATCCAAACCTTCTCTAAAATTTTGAAACTCACTTTTAACATTGTTTCTTTGAAAACAACTTTTAAAGACCAGAACTCTGGGCAGTGCAATGATAAATCACAAATCTACAAGACTGAAGAGGAGATCTATCTTTCAATCTGTGTATTTGTGTATATGCATGTGTATATATGTATACATGTATTCATGTGTAAATAAGCACACATGTATAAGCATATAGGTATACGCATACATATATACATAAAATACTCACGAGTATATAAATGTGTATGTGTGTATACACAATACTTATCTCCTCCTAGAGAGATGATGAACTTGAATTACAGTAAAAGACATGCATTTGCAAACATGGTCAGTGTGGGAATTTGTTTTTCTAGACTAGGCATGCTCATGGTGAAGGATTTTTTGTTGTTTTGGTTCAATAGGATGAGAAGGTGGTGAGAGGGCCAGATGGTAAATGCATGTAAAAAAAAAATTTAGAAACTTTTTTTTGGGAACCACCCACATACTACTGCTTCCTTTAAATAGGGAGTCTTAATCTTTTTTGAGTCATGGACCCATTGGCAGCCTGGTGAAGTCTGTGGACCTGTTCTCAGGATAATTTTTTTAAATGCTTAAAACAGAATTACAAAGGAAATGAATTTTATGGTTTTTTACATACAATATTACAATATGTTGTTAATACAACATATGTTACAATATTAAATGTTATAATACAAATGTCACAATATTAAATATTAATATCAACATTTTAAAAGCCCCACATTGATCCCAGGTTCAGAACTCTTATTCTAATGTCTTGTTTTTGAAGAACTAGGACTGAACTAGAATACTAGGGGCCTGGAATTTAAGAATACCTCTAAGGACTGTAATGGATACTGAGATATAACAGTACAGCTAGGCCAATTATAATTTGATAGGAGTGTTTATTAACCGGCCGGGATTGCCTCTCAGACTGAAAGACAGCCTCGAGCTTTCTGTTAGACATAATTTTATAGACAATGTGATTGCTAGCAACAGAATATGTTTCAAAGGGGTTAGCATTGTTTCCATTGAGGTGAAGCTTTCTAAGTATTATTCTCATTGAAGCAAAACATTCTCAGTATTATTCCCATTGAAGCAAAGCATTCTCAGTATTATTCCTATTGAAACAAAGCCTTAGTATTATTTCTACTGAAGCGAAGCGAAGCCATAGTTCCTTAGCAAAGCCTTGGATACAAACAAAAACAGACCTGAATCCGTGGGAATCTGTGGCATGTTTTAGCAACACAGGTGAAACATTTCTTTACTATTGGAGCCTATTAGGGTTTCCAAGGAACCCAGTAGGGGTCCCCTCTAGCAGGTTTAAAGGGGCTCTAGTGTATAATTTCTGGTGGGCACTTCAGGACCAGTTTGTGTATATTGGTTACTTTGTATTTAGTTGTTTCCTTGTTGTCTCCTCCATTAGGTTGTTAGCTCCTTGAGAACAGGCACTATCTTTTGCCTCTTTTTGTATCTCTAGTGCTTAGCATAGTACCTGGCAAATAGTAGGTGCTTAATAAATACTTATTGATTGACCATGTCAGCTAACATAGTAGTGCATTTACATGTACTAGATAACTAGAAGATAGTAGGATAAACATTTTTATTTCAAGTAAAATTATAATATCTGTTTGTAATTATTTTCAAGTGCATTTGTGCAGATAGAAATGATAGTAAAGTTTAAAAAAAATTAAAAAAATTCTGGTGTCAGTTAATACAATAGTGATGTTAAGTGGAGACTACCCTTCATGCTTCCCTTCCTTCTTTCCTGCATTTATTTTTGCTCCAGGTGAAAAAATTCCTCAGTAGTTTGACTCAATAAGCAGGTGTCCTTTTGTGAAAGCATTACCTTTTAGAACACCTGCTGAAGTCTAGGATCTCCTGAAGCTGACTTCAGAGTATTAATATGGCTGTGACTTCCATCTGGTCTTACAGCTCTGCTTTGCTGTTATCCCTTCATCTGCTTTCCTAGAAAAGATGTTTGTGACTCTTACCATAATTGCTGCCCTGAAGGATTAATTCGTTATGCAGTAGATGGATCACTGAATATTTCTAATTATTGAGTGTGGCTTTTATGGAAGTGATATAATCAATCTTCGATTATTCACATTTCTGTCATTCTTCCCTGTCCATCATGCTCTATTTTTTTCACTACTCACTAAGCATTTTCTGCCTTAGAACTGTTTACAATCTCCATTTCATTTGTGATTTAGAGACACGACATAATAAATCTACAAAGCTATATTCTCGTAATAAAATCAACATGTGACATTATGGGCCTTTGACACTGAGTAGCTTCATGGACTGTACCACAATCCCAATTTTATCTATTAATAATGACCCCCAAAATTGATTTCCTCTTTTATTGTTTTTTTTCTCAGTGCTATCACTTCTCTATTTTCTAAATTCACCACCATCTAGCTGAAGATATCAGAGGGGAGACAGTCATTTTTTTAATTTAAAAAAATTGTTGCTTCTTTGCCCAGATCCCTTAGAATGGTCCTTTTTCCTTTCCTTTAAGTTTTTTTTTTGGTGGATTATTACTATATACAATAATATATAGGGGAATATAATACTGAATTAAAAGGGAAGTTTACAAGCTTATAGTGACTTTAAAAGAAATCCTTCCAATTACAAGAGCCTGTGTCTTATTCTTTTATGTGTCTTCTTCCTTCTTATCGAGCCCCTTTTGCCAGGTCTTATCTTTGACTATAGATTGCTTTAGTTCTCTTAGTTGATGGCTCTGGTTGGACTAGGTGGGTTTGTGCATCATTTTTCTGGGATCTGTTCCCAACTCACATGTCCAGATGTAGGAACCTAGGTCCTTTAGGTAGATACCTTTCTTAAAGCTAATACTCAAAAGCTTTGTGCTTCATTCTGTCTTCCTGTGTATCTGAACATTTCCCTATACTTGCTTTCCTGTCTTTCAGAAGAAGAAAATGCTCCTCCTTTGGCCTTTCGGGTTTTTGAGTCTAAGGTTTCTGTTTCATTCTCACTCTAGTGATCTTGGTGCTCTGGTTATGAAAGTTCTCTTCCTGGTTGATTCAACTCAAGCAAAGTTCCTTGAACTGGATTATAGTGGCTGGTCCTGTCCTTGGAGATTAAATTGCTTCCTCTCTCTGTTGTCACAGATCAGCACAGGGCCTTGGAGTACTGTAATGGAAATGCAAATTTAAAGATCTTCCCTGCCCCTAGGCTAAAGTGCACCTGGAGCCTGGGGTAGGAGGCTTGTTTTTCAGTAGATACTTTTTGATTGGCCAGTGGGTCAATAAGGTTGTTATATTTTCTGAGCCAGGAGAAGGCTATATAAGCCCTGATGTGTAGCTTTGTTTTGGGGCTCACTTTGAGAAGTGTTCTGTGATTTGATCAGATGAAATTCTGGGAAACCGTTGTTGAGAGCCCCCTGGCTTTGAAAGACCCAGAAGTTGATTTGGTATGGATGTAATGGTTGGACAGTTTGGAAAACTGTCTACTTCATCTGTTTCTCTGTCTTGATAATTCTATCTGTATAATCTGAAGTTCGGGGTGCTGACCTTTTTCCCCTGAACTAGGTAAATGATACATATTTGACTGATTAAAGTAAGCTTGTTAACCCATTTTGAGTTGCTTTCCTTTAACAAAGCAGATCCAAGAACCTGTGTTGGCAGACGCCCTGGGAACGCTGGGGTGCTTGCTGCTACAAGTACAAAAAAGCTGTTTAGGATAAATTGGAAATAATAAACGCAAGGAAGGCAGTAGAATTAAGAGGGATTGTGAAAGGCAGTTTTAGCGAGAGTTTAGCTGGGACTTGAGGGAAGCTGGGGAGAACATTCCATGCCAGAGAAAATGCCCAGAGTTGAAAGTGTCTTGTTTGAGGAAGAGCAAGGAGGGCAATGCCACTAGATCAAATAGTAAATGGGTAAGTATAAAGTGTAAGAAGACTGGAAATGTGTGGAGGGGTCAGGTTATTAAGGGCTTTGGATGTCAGATGATTTTATGTTTGATCCTGGAGGTCATAGGGAGCCACTGTAGTTCATTGAGTAAGAGAGGTGACATGACCATATCTGTACTTTAGAAATATTACTTTGGCAGCTGAGTGGAAGATGGACTAGAATGGGGAGATACTTGAGAAAGAAAGTAGGCACATCATCAGGCTATTGCAATAATCCAGGCATGAGGTAAAGAGGGCCTGCACTAGAATAATAGTAGTGTCAGAGGAGAGAAATGGGCATATTTGAGAGAGATGAAATCTACAGTCCTTGGCAACAGATTCGATATGGGGCAGGGTGAGGGAGAGAAAGGTAAGAGAAAGTGGTAGACACTACAGGTAACTTTTCTACTTTATAAATGAGGAAACAGAGAGGCTTGAAAGTTTAGGTCATTTCCCAGGATCACACAGCTTGTAAGTATCAGAGGCAGAGCTGGAATTCATGTTTTCCTGGCTCTAGATCCTGTACTCGGTGTGTTGCCCCACTCTTCCTCTCTGTACCATTTTGTCATGAGGCAGCACCATTACTGAAATATCTCATATACATAAGATCTTGTTTTAATTTTTAATTCCTCTTACTTTTAATCCATCTCGTCAGGAAAGGTCTTTGATATTTTTCAAGCCCTTCTTGTTGAAGGGTATCCTTCCTTCCATAATATTCCTAAGACAGTCTAGACAAATTCCTCCATAAACCTCCATGCCTTTTTTAAACATTACTTGTTGCTGTTCATGCTTCGTTTTTGAAGATCAGTGACATCACAATGTTGGCATCGGTATGGTGTGTTCAGTTGTAAATGATGAGTCTAATATGATTTCAGAAGGCTCCGCCACAGGTCAGGCACATTTTAACATTTGGGTTGGAGATGTTTCTGGATTTGCACAGCTCACATCTTCTTTGTGCTATTGAAATTCTGCTTTGTTTATGGAGTACAGAGTCTTATTTGATTTGGGGACGCCATACTTGCCAGCATCTCCCATATCTCACAATTGACACTAAAGTTCTTCAGAAAGACCTTGAGAGTGTCCTTGTCCTGCTTCTTTTGAGCTATTGCTTTGTATTAGTTCTTATTAAAATAATCTTTTAGGTAACTATGAATTTAGCATTCAGGCTGTGTGGCCAACCCATTAGAGTTGCACTCTCTGCAGTAGAGTTTGAATGCTTGACAGTTCAGCTTGAGAGGGGACCTCAGTGTCTAGTACCTTATCTTGCCAAGTAATCTTCAGAATCTTCAAGTCATAGTGGTTCATTTTTCTCGCATGGCTGGGTTAGTAGTCTGAGCTCCTGAATCAGCTCATTCCAATTCTCTGTGACTGAGACTACTGGGAAGCCCTCACTTAATTATTATTTCTATGTAGATAATTCTCAGATCCCTATTCAGCCCAATTCTCCTCTCTCCCAACTCCAGTCCCACATCACCAATTGTGTATTGGATGCTTTCAGTTAGATGTCTTGTAGACATCTTAAACTCAGCCTGTCCAAAACTGAATTCATTATCTTTCCCCCTAAACCCAACTCTCTTTTGAATTTCCTTACTTTTTTTGAGAATACTACCATTCTTCTAGTCACCCCATTTTGCAACCTTGGTGTCAGCCTTGACTCCTCACTTTCACCAAGTCCACATATTTATTGCTCTGTTAAATTTTATTGTTTCTCCCTATGTCTTCCCTTCTCTTTCATATAGCCCCCACCCTAATTGCTTTTATTAATTCTTGAGTGGACTATTACAATACCCTCCTAGTTGATCTCTTATCTTCAAGTGTTTACCCTCTCCAATCCATCCTTCACTCAGTTGCCAGAGTAATTTTCATAATACACACTTCTGACCATGCTAGTCTTCTACTCAATAAATAGCAGAGAGGCTCTCAATTACATCTAAGATCATATATAAACTTTTTTGACACTTGAAGCCCTTCACAACCTGTCTCCAACCTACCATTACTCCTTTGTTAAATATTCCTCCCCTCTATGAACACTTCAGCTTAGGCAAACTGTCCTTACTGCTGCTTGTACACAATACTCCATCTCCCATTTCTGTCTTTGTACTGTGTGCTTGAATTCTAATAGAGTTGTTGGTTCAGAATCTAGTAATCAAAAGGACCTCAGAAATTATGTGATCTAATTCCTTCATTTTCTATATGTGAAAACTGAGGCCCAAAGACTTTCCTGTAGTCATATAATAAATAGCAGGGCTAGGATTTACTTATTTATTTATCTATATTCTATGTAATTTTCAGTTCCAAATTCTCTCCCTTTCCCTCAATCATTAAGGCAAGAAAAATAAAACCTATTACAAATTGATATAGACCTACAAAACAAATTTCCATAATAACCAAGTTCCAAGAAAAAAAAATCAAGAAAAAGTAAGAAATATGTTTCAGTCTGCAATCTTGAGTCCATCAGTCCTCTCTGTGGAGACAGATAACATATTTCATCATGAATCCTTTGGAATTGTGGTTGATTTTTGTACTGATATTTTGTTACTGTGTCTTTCACAGTTTATTATCTTTACAATATCATTACTATATAAATTGTTCTTTTGATTCTGCTTACTTCACTGTGTATCAGTTCATATGAATCTTCTAAGTTTTTCTGAAACCATCCTTTATGATTTCTTACAGCATAATAGTATTCCATTGCATTTCTATACCATAACTTGTTCAGCCATCACCCAATTGATGGGTTCCTCTCAGTTTCCAGTTTTATGCTACCACAAAAGAGAAATGCTATAAATATTTTTGTACATATGGACCCTTTTCCTCTTTCTTTGATCTCTTTGGGGTGTAGACCTTCTAATGGTATCACTAGGTTAAAAGGTATGTACACTTTTAATAGCTTTTGGGGCACAAGTATATAACTCTACCAACAGTGTATTAGTGTGCCTGTTATCCCATATCCCCTCCAGCTTTTGTCATTTTCCCTTTTTGTAATTTTAGCCAAGCTGACAGGCACAAGGTGGTACCTCGGAGTTGTTTTAATTTGTGCTTCTTTAATTATTTGTACTTTAGAACATTTTTTTAACTATTGATAGCTTTGATTTTTTTTCCCCCGAAAACTATTTCTGTCTTTTTACCATTTACCAATTGGAGAATGACTCTTATTCTTGTAAATTTGACTCAGTTCTGTGTATATTTTTGAAATGAGACCTTTATCAGGAACTTTCTGGAAATATTTTTTCCCTAATTTCTTGCTTTTCTTCTTATTTTAGCTTAATTTATTTTGTGTGAAAACTTTTAAATTTTTTGCAATAAGAATTACCCATTCCATTCTCTGTGAACCTTTCTATCTCTTGTATGTTTATGAACTCTTCACCTATTCATAGGTCCAACAAATAATTTCTTCCATGCTCTACTGATTTACTTATGATATTGCCCTTTATGTCTAAATCATGTACCTATATTGAGCTTATTATTGGTATGTGGTATAAGATGTTGGCCTCTTCCTAGTTTTAGCCAGACTACTTTCCAGAATTTGGAACAGTTTTTGTTAAATAGTGAGTTCTTGTCTCAATAACTGAGATTTTTGGCTTTATCAAGCATTAGATTGTTTTGCTCATTTGCTTCTGTATTTTTATATAACTTATCTGTTCCATTGATCAATCTTTCTGTTTCTTACCTAATACCAAATTGTGTTTATGATTACAGCTTGTGGTATAGTTTGAGTTCTGGTACTGCTTAGGCCCCTTCCTTTTTTTTTTTTTTCATTTGATAGCCTTGATATTCTTGACTTTTTGTTCCTTTAGTTTTGTTATGTTTTTTCCTATCTCTGTCTTTTTAACTTGATTGATATGGCACTGAAGAAGTAATTAATTTAGGTAGTATTGCCATTTTTTATTATATTAACTCAGCTTACCCCTGAGTAATTAATATTTTTCCAGTTATTTAGAGGGCCAGCTAGGTGGTGCAGTGAATAAAGTGCGGGGCCAGGAATCAGGAACTCAGCTTCTTGAGTTCAAATTTTGGCTTCAAATACTTACTAGCTGTGTAACTCAGTGCAAGTCACTTAACCCTGTTTGCTTTAGTTTCCTCATCTGTAGAATGAGCTGGAGAAGGAAATGGCAAGCCACTCCAGTATCTTTGCCAAGAAAACCCCAAAATGGGGTCATAGAGTCGGACATTACTGAAAATGACTGAACAATTATTTAGGTCATTCTTTATTTGTATAGAGTGTTTTGTAAATGTTTTATAAAATTCTTATTTGTTTGTTGGGCTGTCGACTCCCAAATATTTTATATTGTCTGTAGTTTTTTTATTTTGTCTGTAGTTACTTTAAATGAATTTTTTTCTTTCTTTTTTTTCCTCCTGGGTGTTGTTGGTGGTATACAAAGTACCAGTGATTTGACCTGAGTTTATTTTATGAAATGGGTTTATTTGCTGAAGTTGTGTTTCAGTTAGTTGCCTCTCTAATCTCTTTTTTCTTTTCTTGTTGCTTTAGCTAGCATTTCTAGTATAGTATTGAATACTAATGGTGATAATGGATATTCTTGCTTCATCCCTGATCTTACTGGAAAGATTTCTAGTATATCTCCTTTACAGATAATGCTTGCTTTTGGTTTTAGAGAGATACTACTTATCATTTTAAGAAAAACTCCATTTATTCCTATACTTTTTAGTGTTTTTTAATCAGAATGTGTGTTAAATATTTTGTCAAAAGCTTTTTCTGCATATATTGAGATAATCAAATTATTATTATCATTTTAAAAATTGATATAGTCAATTTTGCATATAGTTTTTTAAACTTCTTAATAGCATTCCTGCTGTAAATCCATCCTGGTCATAATGTAAGATCTTTGTTATATATTGCTATAATCTCTTTGTTAGTATTTAAAAAAGTTTCTGTCAGTATACATTAGAGAAATTGGCTTATAGTTTTATTTTTCTCTTTTGACTCTCTGATTTGGGCATCAAGATCATATTTATGTGGTAGAAGGAATTTGGCAGCTTCCCTTCTTTACCTATTTTTCAAACAATTTTTTAGTATTAGAATTGTTTTTAAAATGTTTGTTAGAATTTGCTTGTAAAGCCATCTGGTCCTGGGCTTTTTCTTAGGGTGTTCATTTATCACTTGTTAGTTGCTTTTTCTAAGCTAAGATTGTTTAAATATTTTGTTTCCTCTTTTATTAATCTGGACAATTTATATTTTTTGTAAATATTCATCCATTTCATTAAGATCATCAGTTTTATTGATATACAGTTGGGCAAAATATCTCCTAATAATTGCTTTTATTTTCTCTTCAATGGTTCTGAACTTACCTTTTTCTTTTTTGATACTGATAATTTAGTTTTCTTCTTTTTTTAAAATACAAATAGCCATTATTTTATCTGTTTGATTGGCTAAAAAAACTCCCCCAAACCAAAAACCCAAAAAACTTCTGGTTTTATTGATTAGTTCAGTGGTTTTTATTTTTTTCCAACTTTGTTAATCTTTCCTTTGATATTCAGAATTTCTGTTTTGGTGTTTAATTGGGGTTTTAAAAAAATTGTTGGTTTTCTAATTTTTTTTTCCTCCAATTTATTTAGTTTCAGTTTTCAACATTCATTTCCACAAGATTTTGAGTTACAAAATTTTTCTCCCTATCTTTCCCCTACCACCACCCCAAAATAGTGAACCTACTGAATACCCCTTCCCCCAATCTGTTCTCTCTTATATCTTCCCTCATTCCCCCCCCCCCCAACTTTCTAGTAGGGGAAGATAGATTTCTGTACCCCAGTGACTGTATATTTCATTTCCCAGTTGCATGTAAAAAAGCAGTTTTTTTTAAAACATTTGTTTTTCAAACTTTTGAGTTCCAGATTTTTTTCCCCTTCTTCCCTCCTCACCCACCCCCACTGGGAAGATAAGCAATTCAATATAGGTTGTACATGTGTTGTTATACAAAACATTCCATAGTAGTTATATTGTGAAAGACTAACTAATTCCCTCCATCCTAAGCCCTCCCCCCACTTATTCTATTTTCTCCTTTGACCCTGTCCCTTTTCAAAAGTGTTTGCTTATAACTACCCTCTCCCCCAATCTGCCCTCCCTTCTATCATCTGTCCCCTTTATCCCCTTTCCCTCTATTTTCCGGTAGGGTAACATACCCAATTGAGTGTGTATGTTATTCCCTTCTTAAGCCAAATTCATTGAGAGTAAGGCTGACCCATTCCCTTTCACCTTCCTGCTCTTCCCCTCCATTGTAACTGTTTTCTCTTGTCTCTTTTATATAATTTACCCTAATCTATTTCTCCCTTTCACCTTCTCCTAATATATTCCTCTCTCAACTCTTAATTTTATTTTTTTAGGTATCATCTCTTCCTATTAAACTCATCCTGTGCCCTGTTTATGTATACATGTACATACATATGCACACACTCACATATATATTTATACACATATATACCCTCCTATACATACATATATATGTATGTATATATACATATATATATATATATTCCCTTCAACTATCCTCATACTGAGAAAAGTGTCATGAGTTACAATTATTGTTTTTCCATGTAGGAATGTAAATAGTTCAACTTTAATAAGTTCCTTATGATTTCTTTTTCCTTTTTACCTTCTCTTGGTTCTCTTACTTCTTGTATTTGAAAGTCAGATTTTCTTTTCAGCTCTGGTATTTTTATCAAGAATGCTTTAAAATGGGGTGGCTAGGTGGCGCAGTGAGTAAAGCGCTGGCCCTGGAGTTAGGAGGACCCGAGTTCGGTTCCGGCCTCAGACACTTAACACCCACACAAAAAAATTGGCCGTGTAACCTTGGGCAAGTTACTTAACCCCAATTGCCCTCCAAAAGGGAAAAAAAAAAAGAATGCTTTAAAATCCTCTATTTCATTGAATGACCATATTTTCCCCTGTAGCATTATATTCAGTTTTGCTGGGTAGGTGATTCTTCGTTTTAATCCTAGCTTCTTTGACCTCCAGAATGTCCCATTCCAAGCCTTTTGATTCCTTAATGTAGAAGCTGCTAGGTCTTGTGTTATCCTGATTGTGTTTCCACAAAACTCAAATTGTTTCTTCCTGAATGCTTGTAGTATTTTCTCCTTGACCTGAGAACTCTGGAATTTGACTATGATATTCCTAGGAGTTTTCTTTTTGGGATCTTTTTGAAGATGTGATTGGTGAATTCTTTCAATTTCTATTTTGCCCTCTGGTTCTAGGATATCAGGGCAATTTTGCTTGATAATTTCTTGCAAGATGGTGTGTAGACTCTTTTTTTGATCGTGGCTTTCAGGTAGTCCAATAATTTTTAAATTATCTCTCCTGGGTCTGTTTTCTAGGTCAGTGGTTTTCCAGTGAGATATTTCACATTGCCTTCTATTTTTTCATTTGTTTGGATCTGTTTTATAGTATCTTGATTTCTCATAAAGTCATTAGCTTCCATTTGTTCCAGTCTAATTTTGAAGCAATTATTCTCTTCAGTGAGTTTTTGGAATTCCTTTTCCATCTGGCAAATTCAGCTTTTTAAGGCATTCTTCTCATTGGCTTTTTGGGCTTCTTTTGCTATGAGTTAGTCTATTTTTAAGCTGTTATTTTCTTTAGTATTTTTTTGGGTCTCCTTTACCAGACTGTTGACTTGCTTTTCATGGTTTTCTTGTATCATTCTCATTTCTCTTCCCAATTTTTCTTCCCCTTCTCTTACTTGATTTTCAAATCCTTCTTGAGCTCCTCCATGGCCTGTATGTAGCCAGTTAATATTTTTTCTTAGAAGCTTTTGATGCAGGAGTTCTGTGTTGTTCTCTTCCAGTTCCATGCTTTGATCCTTTTTGTCCCCAAAAAGTATTCTATGGTCTGTTTGTGCTTCCTCTGCTTGCCATATTGCCAGCCAATTACTTGATTTTTGAGCTCTTTGCCACGGTAGAACTCTGCTTCCAGATTGCAGAGAGCTATGTCCCAAATTGTGTTTTTTTTTTTGCAGCTGCTGGAGCTATTAGGAGGACGCCCTTTCAGCAGCCCCCACAAGTTCTGACACACTGGCTGCACAACCCCAGGGCCTCCACCCAAGACTGTGATCCAGATCCAAGAAGGTTAAAGCAAGAGCCATTACCCTCTGAATGGCCTCTTGGTCCCCCTACGATCTGCAGTCCTGGTGCTCCAGAAACAGCCACGGGGCAGCAGCTGCAGCTGCCATGCCTCTGGCGCTTCTTGTCCCGGGATCAGGGGCCTGTAATGGGAATGTAAATTTAAAGATCTTCCCTGCCCCTAGGCTAAAGTGCACCTGGAGCCTGGGGTGGGAGGCTTGTTTTTCAGTAGATACTTCTTGATTAGTCAGTGGGTCAATAAGGTTGTTACATTCTCTGAGCCAGGAGAAGGCTATATAAGCCCTGATGTGTAGCTTTGTTTTGGGGCTCACTTTGAGAAGTATTCTGTGATTTGATATGGATTCTGGGAGGCTGTTGTCCAGAGCCCCCTGGCTTTGAAAAACCCAGATGTTGATTTGGTATGGATGTAATGGTTGGACAGTTTGGAAAGCTGTCTACTTGATAATTCTGTGTGTATACTCTGAAGTTCGGGGTGCTGACCTTTTTCCCCTGAACTAGGTAAATGATACATATTTGACTGATTAAAGTAAGCTTGTTAACCCATTTTGAGTTGCTTTCCGTTATCAAAGCAGATCCAAGAACCTGTGCTGGCAGCAAACCCTGAGGACGCTTGGGGTGCTTGCTGCCACAAAATGGCGTCACAAACAGGATATGCAGAGTAAAAGGAAAGTATGGGGACTGGGATAATTGTTTGTTTCCCAGTTGTGGTAGCTGTGACTCTGTGGAGCCGTGGAGCAGGAGAGAAGAATGGCCTGCGTGCGGACTTCGCTGAGCTGAGAGCAGGAATGGTAAGCTGCCTGCATCGGGACCTGGGCAGAAGCCAGGAACTGCTGCCGCCTGCGGGAGGAGAAGTAACCCAGGAGTTCAGAATTCAGCCACAGGAAAAGATAAGAACTGAGCAGCAAAGCAGGAGCACTGAATGTGTTTCCTTGCTGCATCCCACAGTTTGGGACCCAGGGGGAGGATGCACTTGTGACTATGGTGGGTGGGATGAAGTGCCTTGGACCCCCAAGGACCCCACCTTGTTGGTTTTGTTGCCCAGCCCCGTCTCTGTACTTGGAAGCAGGGGCTGAAGCTGTGTGAGGTGAAGGACACCCCCTCCCCCCAAGATAACTTTATTTGGACTCTTGTTTTTAATTGAAGTGGTAATGCAATGTACTTTGTGTTTGTTTAAGGCCCAGTGGCCACTTTTGTAACTTCAGTTATGTATCTTGCAAATGTGACCTATGACTGTTAATGCTAATTCAAAAGTAAATTGTCTATGCTATGGGCATGAAAGATCTTGGGGCAGAATGTAATGGGAATGTAAATTTAAAGATCTTCCCTGCCCCTAGGCTAAA